>NC_047130.1:21530238-21712738 GCF_009829125.3 Periophthalmus magnuspinnatus | reverse complement strand
TATGCATTTGTGACCAGTCCACATAGACTCCTGTGGTAAAAATATATCACAAATGTTGTACAACAAACTTTCAATTTTATAGACAGCAATGTACACTGTAGGTGCATATTACCTTAACAGAAAATTAAAGTTATCTGTTCTGATATCAATTTTGAAGTGCGATATATTGCTGAAGAAAATATAGATGATAAAAGATAATATTAAAACAAATTTATGCCACTGACAAAATAACGCTAAAGCAAGATTAGCCCCCAAAACAACTGTAAAGATATTATATAACGTAGTAGACTGAAACACTTTAGTAGTAATTTTGTGTCTGTAATGAGTCATAGAAGTTATTTATTCAACCCTGTACAACTCAAATTCAATCTAGTGCAGAAAAATAACACATTTCTTTTCCAATACAGGTAGTAAGAAAAAGTACCCACGATAAATATTAACGTGCAAAAATGATTGTTCCATCCAACATAAACTGAACGATAAGTTGATGTAGTAAATATCGTGCCATGCTTACTTCTGAAATATATTATAAGAAGCCAACATAACTCTATACCTTGATATTTCCTTCTCTCAGAGTCTCTACACTGACATATGGCTTCTCCTGTGGGATTATGTGGCGATTGGGTCAGTAACATAATTTTTTCTCACAAGACATTATCAGTTCTCCACCCAGCGAAGTTAAACAATCCCTATCAAAACACCTGTCATATATATACAGAACTGTCCTCCCACATCACCACACATCTCCACTGCACTCTACTAGGATAGACAGATTATACTGAAAAACAAAACAAGTTTGAATTGAGAACAGTAATTTCTCCTTGGCATTGAAATCATTGATTGGTTGCAAGAGAGTACAATTATCCAAATTATCCCATGGAAGTTAGTTGTTGTTTTTTAAGTTTTTTGCAAAAGGTCAGTGAATAGGTTCAAGGTTCGATGTTGCTTTATTGGTACCATCAGGTAAATTTTGTTTTGCTTGGCAGTGAGTCAGCTCATTCATTCACATATACTCATCTTCACCTGGAAAAGTGACAACAGTGTGTCACATAGTCAAAGGCGCGTTAAATAAGATAAATATACTGACATCACTTGTTCAGGGCACTTATGGCTGCTGGATCGCTTGGTTTTACAGAGAGGTTTAAATCTCCATCAGTCGGATCTCATTATTAAGAGGATAGGAGTGGTCTTTTGAAATGTCATCTGTCAGCCTCCGTACCTGCCTCGAGTAAAGAGAGACGCAGGATGAAGCTGAGACTCTCCGATCGACTTGCTTGTCCGTTTTACCACCTGATTCAGACGGTTTCTGCTTTTAAGAGACAAGTTACCAAACCATGAAAGAAGGAAAAAGGATAAAAGAGAGTCAATAAAACAACGATAAAGCATGGTTAACCAGGTTTGTCAATGTGGAAGGACAGCAGTATCTTTAAGCTAAACAAGCGCTGGTGGCTCTTTTTGCACAGCGCTTCACAATTGGGCTCAAAGGTAAGTTTCAAATCTATGACAGTTTCGAGATATTTGCAAGTGCTCACAGTCTCAACAGTTTGACATTTAAGTTTAAGTTGTTTTAAATAAATTTGATGCCGTTTGAGGGCATCTTGATACTTACTTTTTAATCATAAACACATTTCCCGTGTCATTTTTATTTAACTGCTCAGTGCGATAAAACATCTTCTCTTGATTTTCATTTTAATAACCAATTAGTTATGATTAATTGCTCAACTTGTTTCAGTCATTTTGAACAGTACCGCCTTCAGGTTTTCCTTGGTGATGTTCCGTCCCAAATTTGGACATAAATTCCTCCACAGACACCACACAGTTTGTTGTTGACTTACAGATCATAACATTTCCAATATCTGAATCTCATTAAACCCCAAATATTTCCGATTCCTCTACACACGTCTGTGACTCACTTCTCAAAGGACCGGTTGAAGAGAAACTCATTTCAGATGCAATTATTTCGTGCCGGTTCGACGTGACCAAGGCGTCTTTGTGGCGGAAAGGAGGGGGGTCTGACACAGTAAAACACAGACGCCCACTGATGGAGGTAATTCTTCATTAGACTCACATAATCTCCCCTCATCTCTGTTCACGCTCATGTAGCACTACAGACTGGAGGAGAATAGACAGGGCATCTGAAGCAAAATGAGAACAACACACTCTATAGAATAAATGTATAGATGCACCAACCCTGCTTTTTGAATTTTAATAACATACTTTGATACTTTGATAGGAGTGCAGATTGAAAAGACTTGATATTTACTTTCTTAAACCAGACGTATTCTGCAAAATCGACTTTTCAGAGCTTTCAACCATATTATAGTTGTTTCCTCTTCTCATCTACCCTTTCGAAGTTGTTTTTGGAGTGATTTGTGTGTTTGAGCAATCTTTAACCACTTATTTTCAAGACGGCATAATGTATTGCAGATGAATCCCCGTTTTCACTGCCACCAATACACACCCACTGCTCTGTACTTACTCCATTCTCCAGCTTTATTTTCTTAATCGGTGATACACAAAGGATTTGACTCAAAAATCTTCAAATTATAACATAATGATCCACAGGTGTCATAGAGTATAACTATCTAGCAGATACAACCGACATGCCCAAACTGTGGCCCGGGGACCAAATGCGGCTCTCAGTCCAATTTTTCTTGGCCCTCAAGCTTCCAGGTGAATTGGCCCATGTCATCTTAAACAGTACTTTTTACTGTACATTTCTGAAAATTTACTTACTGCCCATATCAAATGCTTAATGTGTCCCATTGAGGATGTAAGCATGAATAAAGGTCTAGAGGTTCAGTCTAACTTGTAATAATATCACAGATTTGAAGTATTCACTGTATTGATGACCAGTCTATGGCCCTTAATCGGCCCTCAGCTTTGTCTGTGTCTTTATATGTGGTTCCTAATGAGAAACGTTTAGACACCCCTGAAGACAAATTGTATCCAAATATGCTGATTGAAATATGTGATTAACTGATATTTGGATTTTAAATGAAACGTGCATTATGTAACTTTCCTGCTGGAGAGTCTGCCACCTTGTCTCCATAGAGGTGGTACTGCTTTGCCTGCAATGTTCCACAATATGGTATCCCAGCTTTAAACAGGACATCATGAAAAATTGACAAAACGCTAAACACGTTGGGACTCGCTGAGGTCCATTCTGGGGCTTTAGCCGACTAAATACATTCTTAGTCGACAAGCCGCGGTTGTGCATCGATTAGAAAACTAAAAGGGAACGCGATGTGGGAGTAGAAGAAGCTCTCAAAACTATGCAATATCTCCATCTGGCAACACAAACTGCACTTTAAAGTCGCAATAACTATGCACATCACACACAGAAGAATACAGACGTAGGCTGCAAGTAAACAGTGTCTTCTTAAAGCTACAATACACAGTTTTTGCATGTATTTGAGCAACATTTGTCTTGCCCCAGAACATAGCAGCTCTTGAGGTTAAAATAAGTGTGCTTTGTATTTTCCAATAATCAGGAAGTGCGTACCGTAAATTTCGGATTATAAGCCGCTACTTTTTTTCCACGCTTTGAACCCTGCGGCTTTTACAGCAGTGCGGCTTATATATGGAATTTTACTGGATAACGGACCCTGGGGGGCGCTCTCTAGCTGTAAACGTAAAAGTGAGACAGACGTGGGGAAAGATTCTGCTCTGAAGAATTCACTAGTTTTGATTTTGAACGATCATTTTGCGCATCATGAAATGGATATGATGCCGTTTTTAAGATAAAGAAACAGAAAGGAAGCAGAGCAGGGGTCGGCCTTTAACACGCACGCAAAGAGCCATTTGGACCCACTTTCCACATAAAATAAAACACTGGGAGCCGCAAATACTTTTTGACATCTAAAATGAAGATAACACTGTATAATAACAATAATGTAACGGAATAATGTAGGTTTTACTTTCACGGACAAGCCTTCTACACGTGGCAGATAAAAATGGCAAAAACAACTTAAGTGCATTAAAAAAATACAACTCACCAAACCGCTGCATCATGCATCGCGCTGATTATGTGATTATGTCTACTCTACTCCGCAGTTTCTTTAAAAAAACAACAACAAAAAAACTCGTAGCGTATCGTTTAATCCCAGGTGCTTATTCTCCATGTGCCAAAGCAGTTTTGAAGGTTTCATTGCCTTATTTGCTTTTCCCGTATGTTACGCAGAGCGGACTCTGTGCGTGAGTCACCTGTAGCGACAAACCCAGATTTTAAGTAGGCATTGTCTGTTAAATTTATCTTTCTTTTTCTTGGAGGTCGTAGTCTCTTCTTCTGGCTCCTCAGTTGTCCTTTTCCCCTTTGTTAAAAAGATCTCCAAAGACTTTTGTTTTGGCTCATTTTCACTCGCTTGTGGCTCTACTTTAATGCGTCGTGTCTGATGTGTTATACGTGATACGTCACCGCGGAGACAAGAGCAGATAATATACTTGCTACTACATCAAATAGATTTCTGTGGCGATTTCCAGCAGGATTTTCATGATACATCTACGGACGAGCTTATTAGTGTGTCATTAGGGACGGGCCAAAGTTGCTCCTGACCCCTGTGCGCACAACGTCTGAAAATCAGGGCTCTTTACGCAGGACTGTGAGCTGTGTCTGTGTCAGTTCCCAAGCCACGCAGAGCCGCAGTATGAGGCGGAAAGAGGCGCATGCGGCTCCGGAGCCGCGAGTTGCCGACCCCTGAAATAGAGCCACTGCACGTAAGCTCGACATCAATGAATCCAACTTGGTCAATGTAAAAAGACGACAAAAGTTTTCAGAGGAAATAAAAGCAGATTTTCCGTGTTGGTGCAGCTTTATTTTCTAAACCTGCAGATGTGTTCATCCCGTGTTGATGTCGTGTTGGTGCCAATTTTCAGGCACAGTTTAAAAAAAAGCGTGTCGGTGCACCGTCTTTCTGTGTAAATATCTCATGTTACAATATGAAAACCTGCGGCTTTTATTCAGGTGCGGCTTATATATGTACAAAATTGATTTTCTCTTCAAATTTAGCTGGTGCGGCTTATATCAAGGTGCGCTCTGTAGTCCGAAATTTACGGTAGTTAGTATGGTTGTTGTTGGCTTTACCATCACAGCAAAACTCTGGTCTCTGTGAGTTATAAAACACACTTATAAACTCATTGTGGTGAATAATTACAATGCTCTGAATGCATAAGGTTAGCGAGGAATAATGACGTATTTAACCGTATTTTTCGGAATAATTGCAATCACGCTTTTTGCCAGAATAGAGAGGGCGATATGATGGTCATTTCTGAAGTTAATCTGAAACACTTGATAATAATGAGAGTGCAATATCCTCCAAACCAAAAACTACCCACTGCCTCATTAAAACGCAACTTCAAACGCTCCAATCAACAAAATGTGCAGCCAAATGAGACGAGAGCAGGCCATTCAGTTTGAAAGAGTTTGTGAGAGTGACAACAAGGACACGGGGAAGTGTGGCAGAGCTAAAACGTCTTACTTTTTAATTTAATATGCAATTAGTATGTTCTCATAATGGAAGAAGGCTTTAATCAGATAAAACAGTTAACTGAAACAGGATTGGAAAGACTTAATGATCAGGATTTACCAAAAACGTTTCAATCTTGTACTTTAAAAAGAAGAGGTTTTGATATTACTTCATCACTGGGTTGGATCATTAGGTGTGTAAAGAAAATGTACAGTATCAACGCACTTTACCTCAAGACACTGAGCACTTCCTGTATTACCACGTGACATCACAAGGTGGAACAGAGTGTTTTCCTTTTGAGAGAAGAACTCAAATATGCAGGATTTGCGTATTAAGCGTATGAGAATGAAAGAAAACAAAACACCAGGTATGTTTTTAACGAGGAAACGACATTAGAACACAAATCAGAGAATAGCGTAGCACAGGTCCTTTAATGTCATACTGTGGAACATACCAGTTAAAGCGAAAACAATCTCCTTCATTATCATGCAGTTAATATGTTTTTCTTTCTCCTTCATTATCATACAGTTAATATACGTTTAGTGTAGGAGAGCGTCACGGGAGGCTCATTGGGATGCATGATCACTGGCATATTGATTAGCCATAACATTACGACGACAAACAGGTGGACTCACTGATCCCGTTCACACACGCGGAATATTAACTACAATCTGTGGTCACGATCTGGGTATTAATGAGGAGCCTCGGCGTTCTGCCATATGTGGGTCAGACGCAGCCAATTATCAACACAATGTAAAAGACGACAAGAGAGGAAACTCGGAGTGATCTGTGTTTAAACAGACAGGACAATATTACAGAGGCCATCGTCGTTATAAACCTACTTTTGTCACCGGCACTATTATTGGTACAGTTTAGGGATGGGATAAGAAATAAAATAATGCAGACGAGTGGAAATCTTCACCTATTTTTTGGCCAAATGTAAAAAAAAAGAGTTACACTTTTTGAGAAGCTGAGACGGCGTTAGAAAAAGTACAACAGTGATATCAAAAGTATACGATAAAATTAATTTAACTGTAATTAGTAGTTATTTATTGCATCAAAATCTCATTCAAATTCCACTTTATCTGAAACGCAATGTAATTAATGTTAGATTTAGGATTCATAGGATTCCGCTCAGTTTTAATAGATTCTTTTCCAGATCAAGACTTAGTTTGTTTTCATACCTGACAGTTTCATTTGCTCACTAGCGGTCTTCCTCGGAGCGGTCACATGATGTTGCTGAGTCCGGTCAGCTGATTTTGTCTTCCTACTGGAGACAGGACGACAGCGCCATCTACAGACAGCGCCGACTTCCTCAGGACAGTATCGCAGGTAGGAAGACAGCGGCAAAACTCCGAGGAAGAGTGCTAGTGAGCAGGCGAAACTGTCAAGTATGAAAACAAACGAAACTAAACCTTGGTCGCAAAAATGAATCTATTAAAATAAATGAATAGAAGATCAGATGAACCTCACTGGACAGAAGTAAGTTTGTATTTTAATCACATCCAGGTGCATTAACATTTGAGAGAAGAATCAAAATGAACTGCTGAACACAACACGTCAAATTAAAGTTCAGTTTTGCGCACAATACGAAACTAAATTGTTTGCAGAGGAAATTACGTCAAATAAATAATCGCTGTCTTTGTGATTTACAAATTGCGATTGCGAATTGTCCAACTGTTTGCGTGTCACATGATCCAGGAGCATAAAGAGACAAGACAAAAATAGTAACAGTTAAGAGACAGACACAGACAGAATTGGAAAATGAATATAAATGTTTGAAGACAATTGTGAGGTAAACAGTTACTATCGTTACTGATCGGCAGTTTCCAAACTTCCAAACTCCATATGAATAAATACAATTAAAATAAATAAGTCAGACATCTAAATATTATCTAGATACTGTAATAAGGAAATACAATCATTCAGAATTTTTTAACTAGGAAAAATTATCTTTAAAATTATAATAGTACATGCATTAACACCTGTGGTGTTCCACAAGGATCTGTGCTTGGTCCAATCCTATTTACTCTGTATATGTTGCCATTGGGTAACATTATCAGAAAACATGGCATTAATTTTCACTGCTACGCTGATGACACTCAGCTGTACTTATCAATGAAACCAAATCAGACTGATCAAATAGATAAACTCAGTGCCTGTGTGAAGGACATCAAAACCTGGATGACCTTGAATTACCTGCTCTTAAATCCTGAAAAAACAGAGGTTATTGTCGTTGGTCCCAAAGGTCAAAGAGATTCTCTGTCAGACCAGATAATCTCACTCGACAATGTGAATATAGCTTCTAGCCCTACTGTAAAAAATCTTGGAGTCCTATTTGATCAAAATCTCTCATTCACAGCCCATATAAACCTAGCTTGTAAAACCGCATACTTTCACCTGCGAAATATAACTAAAATTAGAAATATTTTACCTAAAAACGATGCTGAAAAACTCATCCATGCATTTGTTACTTCCAGACTTGATTACTGTAATTCTCTGCTCGCCGCCTGCCCCAAAAGTACTATAAGGAGCCTCCAGTTGGTCCAAAATGCAGCGGCCAGAGTCCTAACAGGAACTAAAAGAAGAGACCACATCAGTCCTGTACTAAAATATCTGCACTGGCTTCCTGTCGAGCTTAGAATCAAATTCAAAGTCCTCCTCCTGACATACAAAGCCCTAAACGGTATGGCCCCATCCTATCTGCAAGATGCTATTGTCCCGTACCAGCCAAACAGAGCACTCCGCTCTCAGAATGCAGGACTATTAGTGGTTCCTAGAGTGTCCAAAAGTACAGTGGGAGGGAGAGCATTCAGTTACCAAGCTCCTGTGCTATGGAATCAACTCCCTGCTGATGTTAAACAGGCCCCCACAGTCTCTGTATTTAAGACCAGGCTTAAAACCTTCCTCTTCGGTATAGCGTATGACCAGGTTACTTAGTGAGGGAGTTAGGGTTATTAAAACCCGGGATAAGATAAGCTGCAGTAGGAGTAACTAGCTGGGGGAAGTATGGCAACCTGAGCACTATCCTCTACTTTGCCCTATTTTCTCATCAGCAATGCTATTCACATGTTGTCCCCTGTCCCACTCCCCCTGTGGAGTGTATCTCTTTCAGATGCCCCGATGACAGTTGGATCTCCTCCTTGCCTGGCTCTCCTCCTCCTCGCCCGGCTCTCCTCCTCCTCGTCTGGTCTCCTGGCCGATTTCTTATGTTGTCTGATTTTTCCTGTTGTGTCTGATTTTTCTTGTTGTGTCTGATTCTTCCTGTTGTTTTGTTTTTTGTGTCTTGGCGGCACGGTGACTGAGTGCCATCACTCATGTCTCACAGCAAGAAGGTTGGTTCGATCCCCGGGTCACCAGGCCTTTCTGTGTGGAGTTTTTCATGTTTCTCCCCGTGTCTGGATGGGTTTCCTCCGGGTACTCCGGTTTCCCCCATCAACCAAAACATGAACGCCCTTCGAGACAACTGTTGTTGTGATTTTGGGCGTTACAAAAATAAATGAATTGAATTGAATTGAATTAAGATAATAGTAAAAAGATGAATAAATGGAAGGAAATGGTGACGGTGAAAAATTATATTGGTGACTTGCAGTTTTTTTTTTATGCATTTGTTTGTTATTGTTTTATGTTGTCTTTTTTAAGCTAAAGAAAAAAAGAAATAAAAAAACAAACTTCAAATGCTCTTTGTATGGGGTATGCAAGGCTGTATGTTTGTCACCATCAGATTATAATCCTGAAGTCGTGATCACATTTTGGATTTAGACCTAGACCCGTTGTTTTCTTATACAGTTAGATTTCTTCCCCCTTCAAACGGGCCGCCTGCTGCCTCCCTCCAGGCTCCTCTCCAAATTCGACGGGTAATTACGCTCGGCATCATGGGAACTCTGCCGCGTTTAATCATCGGTAAGGAGGGGCTTCCTGTAGCTGTGAGCAGGTTCAGTGCGCGGTCTAGAGGCACTTTGGAGTTAGCATTGTTAGCACGCACACAGTTTCATTAATGCGAAATATGAATGGAGCGTCTCACGGTGGCGAAATCTAGATGAGATTTTTATATTAAGATATTGATTGATATTTGATAAATGGCAAAGTGTTAAATGGTCACATTTTTAGATAGCGCTTTTCC
The DNA here is from genome assembly GCF_009829125.3 of Periophthalmus magnuspinnatus. NCBI lineage: Eukaryota > Metazoa > Chordata > Actinopteri > Gobiiformes > Gobiidae > Periophthalmus > Periophthalmus magnuspinnatus. The sequence goes on along the minus strand of NC_047130.1, from coordinate 21,703,150 downwards.
ACCTTCAAGGCAAACAAAGCACTTTACATCAAGGAACTCTCAGCCATTCACACACACATTCATACACCTGTGGACGCAGACACATGAGGCGAGGTGGGTTGTGTGTCTTGCCCAAGGACACAAAAACAGCTTTCAAATGTGGGACCTGGAACCGCGCCAACAATCTGTGGCTCACTGGATCTGACTGCTCTACCAATGATGTTTATGTTGAGCTCCAATGTTCAGATTAGTGGACAAACTCTACCAACTGAGCTGTCAGTACTGTATCAGAACAGGTATAAGACCGCACAGACGCCCGATGGACCACTATGGAACCTCCCAGAACGACTGAAGGATTACACGGATACAACAACACATGATAAAATAACAAAAAAGTACTATTATTTAAGGTGGAAAATCACATTCTACTGTCTAAATAAAGAGTGTTGTTCATTATCATTGTGGTATCGGAATCACTATTGAGTATTGAGCCTATTCCCTCAAAATCTAAATCAAGTTTGAAATTTTAATGTCGTGACAACACTAGTCTGAACTCCAAACTACTACTTTTTACTGACTGAGAATTAGCTGCAGACGTCTCTATTAAAAGACTCAAGCTGGTCACATATCTGAATATCAATCTTGATAAAAATTTGGTTAATTTCACGTTTCTAATTGGGATTTCCCATCATCAATCCTCCTGGAAAGATCGTGACTGAAAATGGTCTACAAACTCCAGCTAACAAACTAGCGGGGGGAAAATGTGCAGGCTAACAAATGAACACTGAATAGCCTTACGAGCTACAGTTTCAAATCTGTATTTTTGTGCAGTAACATAACAAACGCAGCATAAACCTGAGTCTGTTAGCTTATTTCTGTTTTTGGAGGACCAAGTCATTTGTCTGGCGTAGGGCGCAGACTTCCATGTAATAATTTGGCTGACATTATGGAGAAACATTATGGATATCCTGAGAGAACCAGGGCAGCCCATTAATTACCCATAAGCCTATGGGGCAATGAGAGTCAATGAGAGGTTGTTTATGGTGTACGCAAGGCAAAAATGTAATACACGGGAATAAAGGATTGACAAACTAGTAACACTATGTAACTTTTTTTGGTGGGGGTCTGCCACCTGCTCGTCTCCATGGAGATGTGTTTTGCCTGTAATGTCCGATAGTATGGCATTCAAGTTATCAAGTTATTGCGAAAAATACCTTGAAAAACATGCATTCTTACTGTGAGCAGGGTCCTTTCTCTAAAGATCTGACCTGAAAGCTGGAACTTGGCCTAGGGCAGGGGTGTCCAAACTGAAACATATTTGAAGCAGAGGGCCACAGACCAGTGTCGATACAGGGAGTCAAATGGTGCATTTAACACAGGTTTGACAGAGACATTGTACCTTTAATAAGAAGATTGTTTTTAGGTCTGTGTCACAATGCAGTGTGACGTTATTCAGGTTATAGAAGTAGAATATCTTTCATTTGTAGTAAAAAAAATACTTCCTGATCAATTGGTCCAGTTTAAGAGGAGGCGTGAGGGCCAACAAAAAATGGTCTGAGGGCCGCATTTAGCCCCTGGGCCGTAGTTTGAGCAGCCCTGGCCTAGGGGGTCAACTGATTGTCTCCATGGAGATCATTTTAATGCAGTACTGTGGAACATCCATCTTTCACATTACATTTGGTCCAAGAGTGTAGTTGTTGTAGTATGTCAAAATTCAGAATTAAAAAAATAATAATAAGAGTGAAGATTTGGTTAATGGTCAATTGTTTTTTTTTTAACAAAGTGTACTCAGACACTGTGGACAAGATGGGTTAAGTGTCTTGCCCAAGGACACAACAACAGCATTCATCGCACTGCCAGTGGACAAACGCTTTACCAACTGAGCTACTGTGTTAACAACTATATAATTGCAGTTTAATACAATTAGCAGCTACCTCTGTGCCACTTAAACATATTCGATTCACTGACTTTAGTTGCAGAGTTATAAACTGCACCTACACATCCAAACCAATACAATACCTCAGCTATCCTCCCACATCCTGTTTTGCTGACATATGGCCCTTCTATAGGCTTAACACCTTAACACAATCCTACATATTTATACGAATCCTTACGCTGCCTAAAAATAGCAGCGGGGAGCATAAAAAAGCCGTCAACATTTTTCACCTGATTGGATCCTGTCTGGAGTCTCATTCGCGGGATTTGCTCACTGTCTATAAATATTAATGGGGTACTTTACTATATAGGCAAACCATGTCCACCATCTTGCGCAATATTGGCTTGAAGACCTATGGGAGCAGACTTGAGAGTATTTATTTCTCATTTTATATGTGGTTTAATGTTTGTAGGAGGGAGTCGAGCGGCAACAGAAATGCTAATATAAATTTGGGTGCGCGCGGTGTCTCTGGCTCTGATCTGAAATTCTGATTGATGAATCGAAGCTCAAGGTGAGTCACTCCTCTGCCAATTTACGCCCGCTTCCGATGCAGTTCCACGCACGGCCCGCGCCCTGAACGAAAGAGAGGACGACGGAGAGAAGGAGGGTGAGGGAGGCTGAAGAGAGAGAGAGAGATCAGTGGGTATTGGCTATAAAGGAGAAGAGGAAGGAGAGAAAGAGAAGAGAGAATAGAAAGGGACTGGGGGGAAAGAAGGAAGAGGGAGGGAGAAAGAGACGAGTGGGCGGGAGGGGGGTATAAAAGTGAAGAGAGGAGAGAGTGGGGGGCAAAAGGAGGGAAAAGAGGAAGCAGGGAAAGTGGGAGGAAGGGTGGGGAGAAAAGAGAGGAGAGAGGGGTGAGAAAGAAAGGAGGGAGAGCAAGGAAAGTGGTTGGGTGGTATAAAGAAAAGAGAAAAGCAGGGGGTAAAAGGAAGGAAAGAGGGAAAGAGAGAAAGAAGGGGAGTGGGTGCAGGGGGATAAAAGGGAAGAGAGGAGAGAAGGGGTGAAGGGAGAAGAAAGGGGGAGGTAGGGAAGGAGAAAAAGAGAGGGGAGAGAGAGAAGGAAGGAGAGGGGGTTAAAAGGAGATGGGAGGGAGAAAGACGGGCAGGAGAGATGGGAGAGCAAGGTGGAGAGGAAGAGAGAAGAGGTAAAAGAAAGATAGGAGAGAGAGAAGAGAGACAGCGAGAGAGGGAGGAGTGGGCACTGGGCAGAGAAAGCGATGACGAAAGAGAAAGAGGAAATGAGTGCAAAAGAGTGTAGAGAAAGAGGCGGGAGAAGAGAAGAGGAAAACAAGGGAGGGAGGGAAGGAGGGAAAGAAAGGAAGAAACAGATAAAAAAGGAGAAAGAGAGAAAGGAGAGCAGACACATGCAAATTTCAAAATATTAATTATTCAAGTAAAGAGACAATATTCTTTTTGTTTCCTTTGGAGCTATTTGTGATCGAAAATTCAAAATGTGCATTTTTTTTTATTTTTTTTTTGACGCCTGTGGAGAGCCTAAAGCAAAATCCACAACAAAAATGAAATAACAAAACTCACAATTCAAAAAGTCATGAAAACAAAAACAGTATTTTGGTAACTTCAAATATTTATATAAAAACATCAGAGGAGTGTTTCCCATGAAGATTGGAGATGATGGAGTTCCCCCATTAGGGCTGGTGTCAATAACAAGGTGCCCATACGATGCCACTTTTCATTCGATATAATCCAATACAATATACTTCATATCGATAGGATACGGTTCAATAAAAAAATATATAAATAAAGGCTTTCGGCCCCTTAATGATCCAGCCCATTTTCAATAAATAAATAAATCATGGTGCATTTATCTTCCATTTACTGAAGATTCATGAACATAAAGTGTATTTTGTTCAGAAGGACACATCAGACTGTAGCATTGGTCATGGCTGATTCATCCAGAGCTTATATGAGCACAACATTTACAAAGGGACATGTGCACTTTAACAGCTCGAAAGACTCACAACACAATAACCAAAACACGGCTGTGATACGAAAAGTCTTTTAAACCACTACCTGTGCAAAGTTCATATGAAAAAAAACAAAAAACAAGTTCCCTTCCTCTAAACAAGCAACATAATTTGCACTGTTACCTAAATAATTTGGTAAAATAAATATAAAAAAATCTTGGAGATATATAACGATACAGAAGTTCATGATATTGATACTATGTCCTCAAATTAAAGCATTATTATATATCAGCATTTGGATATTTCTGCACACCCTGATCTCCCATAGTCACATTTTCATCCACATCTAAAATCACAATAAATTTGTATTAAAACAAAGGTACACTTTTATTGTTACTGCTTCAAAAAGGAAGGATTCTCTGTGCCAACATAGTATTACATAAACACAACAAGCTTTTTAATATAACTTAAATAGACTTAATAAAACTGCTTAAACTATCTGAAGTCAAAGTCTCTCTCTGTCCAGTCTGCTGCCTCTGATCCCCCAGGGCCCAAACTGCTTAACTCGCTCCCAGAGGTTTAGGGGTAATAAGTTATGGCAATTATAGAGTGCACACACACACACACATGCACACGCACACACAAATCCATGCATGAATGAACTCAACATCAGACACTTAAGCATTTAACATAAGCAGAAACGCACCACTAATCAGTTCTATAACTCGCCCCTCATTGGACTGTCTGCACTTTCATGGCCGTCGCAACAGTAATAGGCATTATTGGTAGCACAAACTGTAAAACTGCAAAAAAGATATGTTAAAAGTAACTTAAATGTAGAGTAAGTGTATTCATTGCCTTTTGGTGGCTTTGAGAAAGATTGTTTTGTTTATTTCAAATGCTTACAGTGACATCTAGTGGACAGCAGAGTACAGCAAACATCTCAAATTGGGCAGGGGAAAAAGTTTGATGGTTTTAAATTAAGTTTATAATTTGGAGATCCAGTTTTTTCAGTTCTGATATTGATTTCGATACTATAGCTTTAACTGCTGATACCCGATATAAACTGATACCAGGGCAGAGACTGAAAACTGCCTTTATTTCCTTTTAACAAAAAATAAAGTAAGACAGATAAATAGCAACTATATAACACATTTGGATCTGTTCTATCAAGTAACCACAGAACAGCTTTGTATAAATAAAAGTTCAAACATTATGGGGTTTTCTGGGCCACCTACTGTCAGGAAATAATCTTTTGACAACAATTTTTATATTAGATTCGATATGTGGCTGAAGCAGATATCTTATTCCGCTAATTCAGCAGTGATGCCGTCGCTGTGTTGAATTGTCGTGGTGAAGAAGGAGCTCAGTTGAAAGGCTCTCGATTTACTGCTCAGTCGACGTTCCTACCCTCACCTATGGTCATGAGCTCTGGGTAATGACCAACAGGACAAGATTGAGAGATTCAATCAGTCAAAATGAGTTTCCTCTGCAGTGTGGCTGGGCGCTCCCATAGAGATGGAGGGTGTGGAGCTCAGAGTACAGCCCCCGGAAGAGCTGGAGGAAGTGTTTGTGGAGGGGGAAGTCTGCTCAGACTGCTGCCTCCACAACCTCGCTCCAGAAAAAGGGGAAGAAAATGGATGGATGAAACAAAACCCAACTGTGTGTATGTTTTTGATGAGGAAACAACAATAGAACATAGATCAAAAAATAGCATAATGTGGGCCCTTCAGGAACTTGTTTATGCTTCAACTGTATTCATCATTTAAAGTTACTATAAACTGTTATAAATTCTAAATATCCTAAACGTACTGAACTATCTGAAGGCAATTTATAACTAGGCCTAAATGAATTATTTGCAATATGAAAACTGTCAAAGTGGTTAAGAAATAGGAAAGAAAGTGCACATATACTGTACACAAAAAGTAAAAATAAATTACATTATTTTGTAAACAAGTCTGTAAACAAGGCTGTTGAAAAAATGTTCCTATAGAGCAGATTATTTGTTATATTGCTGTAAGTCTGCGCTGGTCTGTAGTCATTATCAGGTGCCTTATTATGCATGGTCCAACAGCTGCTACAGGAACAAAACAAATATTGAATAAGTAAAATGAAATAATCCTCTCTCCAAATCCAAATGTACACAGTAAAGTTACCACATATACGATCTTTTAATTATTAAGAAACTTTGGTCATTAGTGGTCATGAGGAGCCAGCTAACAGTGTGTGCTAATGATAGGACTGTGAAAGTACAGAGTCAGCAGGAAAGTTTGAACAAGCTCAATTATACTTACCATAACTTTTCCACAGAGCAGCGCAGTCAGGGATCAGACCAACCAAACTCCAGCACTACAGTAACACTGGACACACTCAAGTACTATTCACTTATAGACTTATTAAACTAGTGATGAGGTCAGGAGTTCAACTTTTGAGACACCTGCGAGAAATATGATGTAACGAGGAATAACAAGCTCTCACCAAAATGTATATTAGGATATATGAGACAGACAAACAGACAGACAGGCATATATATAAGAGATTATATATATATATGAGAGAGAAAGAGAGAGATATGAGAGATGAGAGAGAGAGATATGACAGAGAAATATATATGAGAGAGATGAGAGAGAAATATGAGAGAGAAATATGACAGAGATGAGATAGAGAGATGAAAGAAGGAGATATATGAGAGAGATATTAGAGAAATATGAGAGAGATGAGAGGAGAGATATGAGAGAGAGGTATGAGAGAAATATGAGAGAGGGAGAGATATGAGAGAGAGATATGAGAGAAATATGAGAGATGAGAGAGGGAGAGATCTGAGAGAGAGATGAAAGAAGGAGAGATATGAGAGAGGTATGAGAGAAATATGAGAGAAGGAGAGATATCAGAGAGAGGTATGAGAGAGAAATACGAGAGAGATGAGAGAGGGAGCGGTATGAGAGAGAGAAATATGAGAGATAAGAGAGGGAGAGATATGAGAGAGAAATATGAGAGATGAGAGAGAGAGATAGACATAAATAGATACACTACAAAGTTTGGTCATATTTTTTCATTACATTGTCACGGAAGACATCTTTTTTTTATTAGACACCCTTTTTTGATCACTTCTTTGCACATTTGGCATTTCTTGACTCTGACAAGACATCTGTCAAATGTGAACATAAAGAACACACACTGGTGAGAGGGTGTGTCCAAACTGTGACTGGCAGATAAGAGACAAAAGCAAATAAATGTTGATAGATTAATTAGTAATACACTATTCACTGTAGACCATACAGATATGAAAAAATATCGTCATGTGCCAGGTTTTCACTAAAATTCAAGTTTTCCACTTGCCTCTGATCCAGAATACAGACTTCTTCAATACTTTACAAAGGTGCTAGTTTGGTAACTGCTGAATCTCCCTGTTTTCAAATGAGCTTGATTGACAGGTGGATTAGCCAATCAGGGACATGCATGGTGTGTCGGTACCAGAAAAAATAAAGGAAAAAAAATTACACTGGGCTGAAAAACATGTGGATTTCTGCAGAATCTGAAGTCAGATAAATTTGATTTTATTTGTAAATCATAAGTGACCAATGAGCCCGGTGTTTCACATGTGTCACTGAAAAAAAAAACTGATCTGATTACATTAGAAATCTTTTAACTGTTTCCTTATGGCCCAAATGCTGCGATGAAAAAGGTTGTTGTGATGTAATTTACACAGTCCACTCTGCATTACATAAGACGTATAAAATGTTCTCTTCGTAAATGTAGTTCACAGTAAATTAATTTGTATCAATAAAAGTAGGTCTCCATCCAGACAAATCAGCTGAGAGTCTGTTTAACTTATTTACTTGTCACACAACTTATCACACAAATGTGTGTTTGAATGTAGGCCTGTCATGATAACAGATTTTGAAGAACAATATATTGCTACAGAGATATACTGTGATAAACGATAATACTGAAACTACTTTATGCCACTGATACAATAAGAATAATGCAAGATAATCCCATTAAACCATTTTTAAATAGACAGTATCATTAAGTGTCATAAGGTGCAACACATAAATAACAGAAAGAAGCAATAATTAGCCACAGAAGTTACTATTTCAACCCTCTACAGCTCAAATCTAATCGTATTACAACAAAAATACCCCAAATCTCTGCAATTTACAAAGAAACTGTTCATATGATCAATTTTGAGCCTCAAAATATACTGCATCTTTCATATATTGAACGACAAGGCGATATAGTAATTATGGTAACAGGCCTATCTGAATGCCAGGAATACCAGTAAAATTGATTGAAAATACTACTTAGTCAATCATCATATCCGCTAAGGTTTTATCTTACACTTAACTTGACCTTCTACTTGCACAGCCAATGGAGGTCACAACCATTATCATCAGTGGAAGAAGTACTCGATTTTGTTACTTGAGTAAAAGTACAGATAGCAGAGCAAAGAAATACTCAAGTAAAAATAAAGGAAGTACTTTTTTTTCATGTGCTAAAGTAAAAATATTAAAACCTGTTTAAAAATGTACTTAAAGAGTAAAAAGTAAAAGTATTTTGCACAGATTTTGAGCTCTAATAAAGCTTCAATTATAGTGATTTTGATAAAGATTTGTGTTGAATTTTGTTCAACAGAAACAATTGAATTGATATTTTTTTCCCAGATGTTTTTATTTGTATATTTTTCTTTGCATAACCTACAAATGCATTAAAAAATAAACCCCTCAGCCTTTTCAGCAGGTCTCAAACAATAATAAAAAATACTTTTACTTTTCAGTTCTGGTAAAAAATGTAGTGGAGTATAAAATACAGATTACTGCTCTCAAATGTAGTGAAGTAAAAGTAAAACGTATCCACTTTAAAATCTACTTCAGTAAAGCATAAATACGTACAATACTTTACTACTTTTACTTTGTTTCGTTCCACCACTGATCATTACAGCCATTACACTATTTGTCTGAAGTTTCAGACCCAAGTTAAGATAAGGTTTGAGTCACATAATTCATACTATAAAATAATGTTGTGCGATGTCCCAAGCAGAAAACTGTAGGAGAAAAACAGTGTTACTAACAAACTGCCTGTGAGACTATAACTAAAACCTGTGCAGAGTAAACTCTTTTTGTTGACTAAAGCACAGCCCATGACGAACAAGGACACGATATACTGAGCCACAACCACCATCCTTCCCTCTTGAGAAGAAATACCTGTATTATGGTGACAAAGCTGTTTAATTCCTTGTAATGACGTAACAGTGACAAAGGTGACAGATTAAAACTGAGGTCATGTTTAAACCAATATTAATCATGTTTCAGACTGGTTTGGTCCTGGTTGAGTTCTGATTCAATGCTAGTCCTTTTTAGATTATGTCTTGGTTTAGAATTATCTTTGACCAAACCAAAGGTAAAATGCCTAAATCAGGTCTGTTTTCCTCTGCAATTACTCCTTGTTTTTTTCTGGTTTACTTTTCTTAAATACTTCAGTTAGACCTGGTTTAGACCTGGTTTAGTCCTTGTTCAGTCCCGGTTCAGTCCCAGTTCAGTCCTGTTTCAGGCTGAATAGGTTTAGTCCACTCCGTTCACAGCAGATGATGTCTATGTGTGGAAACAGACGGTGACTCAGTGCAGACACTACAAAAAAAAAATATCAACAGAGCGACGTGGCACAGATCAGCTGACTGCTGACAGGATCCAACACTTCAAGGTTCAAATTCAGTCTAGACATATGCACAGAAGAGAGCATCCTATAATTATAATATAACACTTCTTCCTGGCAGTTTCAACAAAAATACTTTCCTTAAGACCGAACACATTAAAAAAACACAGAAACATGCATAATACTGTCTTAGCAATACAATTTGACTTTTATTAAGTCCATGTAAAAACAATTATTGTGCAATATATATTTTATTAAACTAGATTAACCAAAATAGAACTGCACTGAGGTCATGACAATTACAATAGTTATGAAGGTATTTCCATAGCTACACTTCTGTTTACACTGTTCATTCATTCTGACGTTTTTAGCACAGCTAATGAAGCTAATGTGGTCCTTACCAAACTTAGCTCAAGACCTAATAAACAGGTCAAATTCAGAGGATGAATTTCCCCATGAGGATCAATAAAGATTAGGCTACACCAAACTGTATAGTGTTTTGGATAGGATCGATTAGGGCGGGGCGGGGCTTTTTGGTGATATTATTAGATCGTAATTGTGTGGTTCTCTGTTTAATGCCGCTTTATAATCAAACACAGACACACAGACTCTTCTCATTAGACAACCTCCTTCTGAGTGAGTGATATGTGGAATTAACCAATCAGTGACGTATGAACTCTCAGAGCAAGAAGATGACTTTAAATGGTAAATGGTCACATTTTTATTTAGCGCTTTTTCAACTTCAAGACATTCAAAGCACTTTACATCAAGGAAACTCTCACCCATTCAAACACACATTCATACACCAGTGTACACAGACACTGGGGGCGAGGTGGGTTAAGGACAAAACAACAGTATTAATCTGTGGGAGCTGGAATTGAACCAACAACCTGTGGGTCAGTGGATCTGACAGCAGATTCAAAACACCAACCTTCAGATCAGTGGACAAACACTCTACCAACTAAGCTACCGTTATCTCTGAAAGGCAATATTAAAGATACTAGGTGTACCATACATGAACTGTGATCAAATCTAAATCATGATCTGACTCCAAGAAAATCAAGGTATAAACCTTTTGGCATATCACCCACCTGAATAGAGCGCCATTGCCTCAATAGCCTTAAATGTAAAATACAGTGTGAGGACAGTAGCAGGACAGGAAAAGCATAGGGGTGTTATGGTAATCAACAACTTTCAGTGATTATCCCAAAGTGATATCCTTTTGACTGTTATGTAAGCAGTCTTACAAGTGCAGACAATGCTCTATAGCTGCCTGGTGGGACCTTATAAAATGTGCAAAAACATGATCTGCTCAAAACAAGAGAAGAAAAAAAAAGGGAACAAACCGTACCAAACAATACGGACTGAGAATAGCGTATTAAATGACAATGTGGTCTATGTTCTTATGCAAACAAGGTTACACTCCCAGACACGGCCTTTGACTGAGACCAGCACAGAAATGCAGTAATATATACCAGAGATGTCAAAACTAAGGCCCGGGGGCCAAATGCGGCCCTCAGACCAGTTTTTATTGGCCCTCAAGCCTCCTGCTGAACCGACCCAATTGATCATAGCACAGCAAATTAAACTATTTTTACCGCTATAACCTCAAACATCACATTGCAGTGTGATACAGACCTAAAATGAATGTGTTTCAAGCCTTATTAGCCGCTTACACAGCAGCTCTGTCAAAGCTGTTGTTAAAGCACCATGCTGCATTGATCACTGGTCTGTGGCCCTGCGCTTCGAATATGTTTTGAGATGTGGCCCTTGATAAAAAAAAAGTTTGGGCACCTCTGATGTATACAAACTTGAACTTATGGATCAAGTTATAAGAGGAAGGGCATCTGACTTAAAAACCTTGACAGACTAAATATGTCAACTACAAGATTACTTAAGACCTAATTAAATAAGAAATTGATTGAGCTTTGGAATTAGGGTCATTTTGATGTAGATATTTTCATTGACAGTAGAAGATTTGCTTATTTATATTAACTTTTATACAAATCTGTAGCCAAAAGCCTTTCAAATTGGTCACTTAGGCTACGTTTAACCGGTATCAAATTTAATTTAGTGCAACAATCAGATTAAACCTTGTGTGCAAAAGATTTCTACATAAATACCTATAATTATCAGATAAGAAGATCAATTTCAAGCTCATATGACCCTTCTGTGACCTGGTCAAAGCCACAGGCAGAGATATCTTCAATGTTACGCTACACCCGGTTATATAATAAGTCAAATCAAAATGGTTTCTTTAAAACAAAGAGTAAATTACCTGTTTAGGGTCGTCGTAAAAGATCGCGATGTTGCTCAGCTTGGGTCCGATGCTGCAGGACTCGGTATAGGCTGCTCCACAGTCCTTGTACGGTCCCTCCTTGAATTTGTACGCGATTGTGACATTTTTAATCGGAGGTGGTCCAGTCTTTATCACCACTTCGGACAAAAGACCCGAGTACAACACAAAAGCCGCTACCGTCAGAATTATGCACACGACAAGGACAAGAATCAGGATTAACAGAATGAAATCCGACATGGTACCGGGTAATAACACCACAACCGGATAGAAATATAGACTTAGTATGTCACGACAACGCAAATATTGTACAAATTGAAGAGACTAAGTATAATCTAAAGCTGTAAAAGACTGTCACAACGCAGAAAGGGACTGTCCAGTTAGCAACGAACCGTTTGTTTACGGTATTTTCCAAACCGTGGATCACACTTCCTGGATGTACCATTCTGCTCAAAGCGGAGAGGGGTGCAACATTTAATTTGATTTGTTCCTAAAGTTAGGTAATTGTAAACCCAAATAAGAACATTTTAATACTTTATATTACATATTTATCATGTTACCTCACTGTGTTATTAATTATAAAGATAATGTTAATTTACGAAAGAAACTGAGTAAAAAACTCACCCCCACTTATGAAATGGTTCAATCCACATTGCATGCTGTCAAAAATGTAAATGTGTTCTTTTCCTTTTCTATTACTCAACTTTATTCTTTTGTTTTAAAAGTGACACCAACATTTTAAGTTTTTGTTTTTTTGGAAGAAGTTTATTTTTGATGTTTTTAGTTTTATTTTCCTTGCGATTTGTTTCCCACAATTGACTTAAACATAAAAAATATATTTAAAAGTGAAAAGACGACGCTATACATACAATAGTATTAATTAACAAAAACAATGTGCAACATTTTGAACATTAATAGTTAAACTTTCATAAGAAAAAGAAAATTATTGCATTCCTTTGTATATTGTGGACTTAAACTACGAATAGTGGTCCTATGTTACCACATGCTACTGTTAAGAAAGTTTAAAATGGGACTTAAAAATCTTGAGAATAGTGATTCTTTCAGTCCGAGTCGTCGCTCATATTTTTGTCACTCCCCTGAACCTGAAATTTAAAAGAAACATTATGAAGAAACTTGCAAGGAACAGAACAGAAACAAGGAATGGAAATATTTGCAAGTTCAGACCTTTCTTTTGACAGTTTCATTACTTGACCTTTTTGGACTAGTCTTTACTAGAAAAGTTGTCAAGTCCAAGCTGTGTTTTATAATCCATTTAAACCAACTGCCCAATTTTACAGTTAACAGACACTAATCATTAGCCACTGGCTTTTATCTTATCTGTGGCCTCCACATTTCCAACAGACTCTTTAACAAATATTTCCAATCTACCAAGAAAATATCACACCAGCAGCTATGTGGTGATGCAAGTGTAAGCGTGTGCAGGGTCCTCACAAATTCAACACAAAAAAGTAAGTTAGTCATTTAATTTAATCATACGCCTATTTTATTTTTAAGATCTAACTACAGAAACCCAAGTGGTTCCCAATTTTAACAAAGAAATTGTAGCTGCTGGTGTGCTATACTATACCTCGGTATCCGACTGATCTTGATTTTTGGGTTGTTCTTCTTCTTCCTCATCATCGCTTTCTTGAGACTTCTGGGAAAGAATCTCCTCTCCCTGTAACAAACAGAACATATAAAACCAAGACTTACAGCAAAATGAACCAATTTACATCTTTATAAGTTTAAATGGTCTACATTATGTTTAAAAACATAAACCCTGCATATTTAGACTGTTCTTCTCTCAAACAGAAAACATTCTGTTGCACCTGTGTAGGGGATTTACAATGTACCTTAATTGTTCTGATAATACTCTGAGCCTAATTGTTCTTCACGATTTGATGTTCAAATTTCTCAATGCATGAGCCAAGTGTTTACATTCCGTTACGTTTACATTTTTACAGCCTTTAGGATAGTGGGTTGCAAACTTTTTACACCAAGTACCACCAAAGAAAAGATTTGGTTGTCCAAGTACCACCAGATCTAAACCCTGTCTATATTAGAACTATTCCAGATCTGATCTAGGGCTAAGTAGTTTGAGGATAAAAAAGTGAATCAAATTAACTCTAAATTAGTCCTAAATTAGAAGCACCTGAAGGAGCTCTTTTACCACCAGTGATACACGTACCACAGTTTGAGAAACACTGCTTTAGGCTACAGTGCAATTTCTCAACCCACCAGGTGGCGCTATTACAATGCACCAACACAGAATCAATCTGTGTCACACATTAAGGTGAATATTTGATACACCTTGAGGTATTATCTACGCATCTCTAGCTTCACTTTACCTTAAGGTTCCTGTTCTTGAGGTTGCCCATCCAGAAGGCCTCCTGACAGTTGTTGAGCGTAAGCATGGCCTTCACTCGGTAAACAAACAACTCCAGGCTCTTCTTCAGCGCTGGCACGTGATTGGTCAGATTCGTGTCCTGGTGAATCTATGGAGAAAAAAATTAACAGCTTTTATGGGGTATGCTGTTCACTGTCCAGGTCAAACCGTTCCCAAATCTTCAAAAGCCTCTCCAGTCACGTGCTAATAACTCTGTCCCGATAACAAAGTTTGAAGTGTGATATATTGATGAAGAAAATACAGGAGATAAATGTTAATTATTGAAACTACTTTTTGACACAATAACCCTAGAGCTGGAAAATCACAGTAAAACCTTTTCGAAATGTATAACATTGCTACAAACATGAGCAGCAGTAAATAAATAGCAGAAATTGAACACTTAGTGCTGTAGTCTGTCTGTATCTATAATAAGTCATAGTTATTTATTTATTCAACCTTCTTTAGCTTAAATCTTTTTGCAGTACAGCAAGTAACTAAAAGTTAGTAATTTTTTGGGGTCAATATTTAACATGGGTTGTACTGTCAGCCTTGGTTCATTTTTCATTATATAAAGTGTTGACATGTATAAAAAAAAATACCTTAGAGTGTCCGCACATGTGATGCAGCTGTCTGGTGCTGAGCTGAAAAGTCTTCAATAAGCTCTGGACATCCTCCTAAAACAGAAACATGTAAAAGACACACATGTAACATTTACTTAATGTTACGGAGTTTGAGTATTTAAATATTTGTGTAAAAGTATTACCAGGGGACTAAGCCAGGACTGAGGCAGGACTAAAACCATGGCTAAAACAGGACTAAGCCAGGACTGAACCAGGACTAAACCAGGACTGAATCAGGACTGAGCAAAGACTGAACCAGGACTGAGCAAAGACTGAACCAGGACTGAACCAGGACTGAGCAAAGACTGAGCAAAGACTGAGCAAAGACTGAGCAAAGACTGAAACCAGGACTAAAACCGGACTAAAGCCAGGACTGAGCAAAGACTGAACCAGGACTGAGCAAAGACTGAAACCAGGACTAAAACCAGGACTAAAACAGGACTAAACACAAAATATCTGTACCTTATGCTTTTTAAAACTGTAGTCAAGAAGTGGCATACACAACTTCAAGAATGACTCCAGGAAAAGGCGCCCATACTAAAATTAAATAATAAAAATTACAAAAATACAAGCAATGCAATCCATCATTCATGTGAAAAACCTCATTTATAATCTTACCTTTAGGCACACATTAAGCACTGGCCTTGAATCAAAAACCTGTACAACAAGTTGTGTTAATGTTGTGGAGAGAAAAACCTAGTTGATATTTGGCACATTTATAAAGTTTTTAAAACAAACCTTTACTAAATTGACGAGGATGTGAAAATCTCTAACAGCCAAATTCCATGTCAACAGCTTCTCACTTTGAACCTGAAAATATAATCATAAAATTTAAAGAGGGGGTGTTTTACTTCTATGGGGTATTAACTGCTAACACATAACATAGTTAGATCACCATGTTACCAGCTTTTAATGTTTGAAAATGCTATATTTGCTAAAAACAACATATTAATATGTTTTTTATAATTTTCATTTTTCTTTTTAATGCTCTAAGTCTTCCCTCTCTTCGCTCTCTGCGCTAAGTCACTCCCCCATCAGAACGCTATCACAACACAATCAGCGTGTCCCGCTAATGAAAATACTGCACAACGCATCAGGCTTGTGAAGTTGCGGTGTATAGTTTTGTGTCACGATTTTGCATATTTGTGGTAAATTGCAGCGTATGAGCGTGGTTGACGTAGAATTGTGGGCTGAGTATTGGACAGAATCTTACAGCTAACCATAAGGAAGGCTGGAATAGGGACATTGCTAAATTACTGAAATATGAATGGATGACATCTAAAACCTCCTCAGGCATGATTTTGATGAGGGAAAAATATTATAACATGGTAGAAAGCTAAATCAATTTTACATAATACCCACTGTTTAAAAAAATATTTCAAGTTTGTAATAATATATCTGTTGTAAGTTAGTGTTTATGGGTTATATGTGACATTTTGAGGACTTTTTCACATTTAAAGCTAGAATATTTTGTTTTAAATTGCTATGGCAACAGCCTTATTTTCCATGGTTCTATTACAGTCTAAGAAAAAAAGCTGAATACAGGGACATCAAGTGGCTCACCTCGGTACTGTCACACATTTTTGCAGCCGGAATCTTCCGAGCTGATTTTTCCAAAACAGCCATTAACACTTTGTAAAACACAAGGAAGGTTTGTCTAAAGGGAAACAAAATGAAATAGCATCAAATATTCAAAATCTAAGTGTTTTTGTCATTATCCCTCTATGAATATTGATAGTAATTGTACAAATACCTGTGCAGAGTTGGCCAAGAGGCAGAGCTTTCATCTTTGGCTGTGTTTATGAGTTCAGAAAATCCCTCTCCAGCGATTTCCTCCACTGCTTTCAGGACATCATCTACGTGCTCCAAGTATAAACTGCAACAATATATTCAGAATATCTAACACAGAATATCCAAAAGCCAACAGAAATTATGGTCTTGAAAAAAACCTGAGAAGAGTGTGAAGTGTTTCATTGAATTTGGTTCCTCTCTCTCGTTCTCCTGCGGCTGTGACCCACTCCTGGTTCAGGAATCGACGAGCAAGAGAGGCTGAAAGATATATTAAAATAAAGTCAAAGATAGCTAGATAGAGACAGTCATGTTCCCTTTACTGTTCTGAAAATCTACATAAATTAGAATGAAATAACAGTAAAAGGTGCGCTATGAAACTTTTAGTGGAGGGTCTGCCATGTGTCTGTCTCCATGGAGATGTTATTGGAATGTTCCACAGTATGGCTTCAAATAAAATAACCTTAAACCTTACATTAAAATTATCCCCATGGAGACAAACAGGTGATGCCACCAGGTCAAGTGTCTGGTGATGTCTGATCTGAGGAGAGGAGGCACAGCTCACAGTAAGAGTACAGGGTAATTCCGGGTGTTAAGCAATAAAACACCTAAGTAAATGCAAGATATATAGATAACTTGAATGCCATATAGTGGAACATTTAAAAGCAATAGCATCTCTAGGAAGACAAGCAAGTGGCAGACTGGACTCCCACTAGAAAAGTTACAAAGAGCACCTTTAACACTTTGATCAGCTCAAGTGTTAAAGTCAATAAAAACTAAATTCTATGTAATTTGACCGAGAATCCTTGACATAAATGATTAGTAACTTGTAAACCTTTCTCTTTCCTGTAGGTGGCAGTGTGGCCTCCTTTCCCAGACACAGTCGTCAGGAGCTGTATCAGACACAGCGCTGTGCTCAGACTCGGAGTCGTGTTCCTGAAGTTCTGCAAATACTCAAAGCTGCATCTAAACACGGACAACAGACACATGATATTAGTGTGAAAGACTAACACACCTACTTAGATAATCTTTCAATGTTCTGTTTTATCTCTTACTTCACCAGTTGCTCCAGGCTCAGCTCAGTCTCTCCTTCTTTCAGTCGTCCAGCTAAAACTTCTAATGCTTTCTTCAGTGAGCTCCTCTGACTGGGCTGACTGAATCCAGACCTGGGATACACACAGAACACATTAATATCTGTGTTAATTTTGAAATTTAAATTTAAGACATTTTAATTTTGTCTTAGTGTTTTTAATAAAATGGGTGTTGTCTTTGTCACTACTTAACTACCACTACTACTGCTACTGCTACTAAATCAAATCAAACTTTATTTATGAAGCGCTTTTCATACAAAAAAAAAAGTAACACAAAGTGCTTTACAAAACATTAAAATCAGTCCCACCCACCCACTACTACTACTTATTATTATCACAAATAAAGGTAAAGCTGCAATTTTCTGATCTTCATAATTACTATATTGAAATAGATGGTTTACATTTTAAGTCTTTTGTTCCGTTAGTAATTGTGTAACTACAGCAGAGGGGACAGTAGGGTCTGTACCAGTTTAAAATGGTGTTGAGGATCTGAAGGAGGAGCTGATAGGCCTGAGACATGAGGTGATGCTCCTGTTGGTCTGTGGCAGGTCCATCTGTGACTCCATTGTTCTCAGAGAGCAAGGTCTAAGGCAAAAACATACATTTTTATTTACACATAAATATTATTAAAGTTTTATCTTCTTTGTTCTCTTTTTCAATTATGTAAAAGACAAAACAAGTTATTTTTGAAATGCTGGAAAAGTAACATAATTCCACATATAACAAATTTCACTATATGAATACAGACTAATCGAAAAGTAAAAATCTTCAAAAAATACTGTTCTTAAGTCAATTTGAGTCCTAGTTTGACATACATTGCGTATATTGTAGTTTATCTGCACATATATTTCATTTTAGATCCATTTAAGCACCAAGGTAGAATTCTTTATAATAGAGGAGTTTCAATGCATTTTAATACAAAACTAATATACTTGCCATAGTATTATAACGGATCGAAACAAAAATAATAATAATTGTATCGCCCATCACTACATATATCACTTTGAGAACAGTGGAGTTGAATAAGAGAGCAAACTTAAAGAAGATAAAGTCTACACATCAGTAATAGTCCAATCCATATAAATTCTGCTGCAAAATCAATGAAATTTAATACAAAACTCTTTGGTATCGTCTATCACTACTACATATACATAAATCAAAAGTTTTTCAAAGTTTATACCCGAAACAGCTACTATTTTTTTATACTATTATGGTTATACTGTGACCTGAATATGCATGATTATCATTTAACTTACCTGGAAGTAGTTATGGCAGTTCTCCAGATGTGAGCAGAGAGCAGGCAGCAGCTGGACACAACACGACGCAATGTCTTTGGGGCTCTTTTGTTGAAGATGAGAAAATCCTACACTTTTGTCAACTTTACCCTACAAAACAAACACATTTATATTTGTAATAACTTAACCAATGTCTATTGAAGCACAGGTTAATATGTATACAAACATGTGTATAATTAATCACCTTGAGAAAAGGAGCTCTCTTGGCCGGTGCAGCGTGAAGGCTGAACTCCACTTTCTGATGCATGTCCTCCAACAGAAACACCAACTCAGAGGGACCCAGTAACACCTCCTCTCTCACCTTTAAATAATAAGTACATGTGACTAGATTATGAAGTGTTTGCAATGCCATGAAAGTCACCATGGACATGGTAAAAATAACCCCTGAAATCATATGAAAAGTACTTTTTACTTTTCAGTCTCAGTCAAAAATGTGTTGGAGTAGAAAGTACAGATACTGCACTCCAAATGTAGCGAAGTAAAAGTAAAACATACCCACTGTAAAAATACAATATACAGTACATCTGTACAAAAGTACAGATACCTAAATATTCTAGTACAGTATTTTACTAATTGTACTTTGTTACCTTCCACCACTGATTAATACTATAATATTAATTTGCAATATTCTTGAACAGATCTGAAATAATACTACACATACTTCACTGCTTTAATCATTTTTGTTTGTTTTTTTAACATCAGGACATTTCTCATAAATATATATCATTTTAATACAATTTCAAAAAATATAAACCAAAAAATGAATAGTTAAAACATTTAAAGTCTACGTTACCTCTGTGTTCATTCTGGAGTTCAGGTGAGAGCAGGAGATGAGGCCGCACTGTAACACACTGAGCACCTCAAAGTCCAGCTCTCTGAAGTAGGCTTTGTAGGCACCCAGACCTACACCAGGCTTCACCTCCTTCTCCTTCTGCTTCTCCACAGGCTCCTAAACACACAGGCACAAATGTCTCAACAAGTTTAAAGATAAATCTACAATACTCGTGACTCATGATACTGGAAATTTCAAACTTAATTTCAATATAAAGGAACCAACCTGACAATAGATCAATACCAAATTCCATCATGATAACAAATGTGTAATGTAACAAGTGTGTTTTTACAGTGTGCAATTTTTTTTTTCACTTTAGCGCATTCTCCAAAGTATTCAGGAAAACTTTTTTTTTTTTTTTTATTTGGTTTCAATATTGATTCTTTTTGAAATGGTGAAGCTTTGAGTTTTGGTGTATTATATTATTTATTTTTATTTAAAGTGTTAATTTCTTCATTGACAAGCCAAATCCGCTGTGTTACATGCGAGTCCACCAAGAGGAGGGCCCGGGGAAATCCCAGGACATCTCTCGGGTGTCCTGGGAACATCTCGGATACCCCTGGGGGAGCTGGAGGAAGTGTGTGCGGAAAGGGTCTGAGCATCTCATAGGATATCTGTGTCTTGTGTATCAGAATAGAAATACTCCTATTGATACTTTGCAGCTGATGTCATCAACATTCTCTGGGGGCGTGACGCTAACTGGAGGCACTGCTCTGTTTGCTGCTTTATTAGACTTTAGTCAGAGCTTTGTATTAACTCAGAACTGCAACAGGTGAGATGATTTGTGCTGTTAAACAAGTCTCTCTCCAATAACATTACAGTCACAAGCTAACTAGTATTATCCAACAGTTTTTCAGTTAGTCACACCTAAACATCACCATGAACACTCATACTGATCACAGGCTCCTGAAAATGTGTTGTTTAATCCATGTTGTATATTTTCTTGAGTTTTCAGACTTGGATATAATGTGTGCATTATGTCTCCACGGTAACTGACGAACCATAGAGATACATGTAGAACACCCCAGCATGATGTCACTGCAAAGTATTAATAGATTACCCATGTCGTGTGTGTTAGAATACAAATACACCTATAGAAACAGCTGTGTTAAACTAAAAACCTGCTGCTGACCTGTTGAGATTCTTCTGCATCATTTGATTCGTTGAGTTGAGAGCTGCTTTGAGGCGGGGTCTTTTCAGGAGCCTTCCTTTTCTTCCCTGTACTCTCTATAATAAATACAAATAAAGATTAATATTCAAGTAAGAATAAGCCGTTTTGCAGTGGTCAATGAACAGAATTACTAAACCTAGGAATGTTCCTTTGGTACTTGGCGCACACGTACATTAAGATTGATGACCATAAAAAGACACGATAATAAAATAAAATAGACACAAATTGACAATATAAAGGGGTGAATAGAAATGATTCAAAATGGGCAAATAAGATAGATTGTGATGTCAACAATGTACATAACAGTACAAAGGCAGAGCAAATTAGCAAGAAAAAATTTGACAAGTGATCAGGGGATAAAAATAAAAAGTCAAATTTTTTATTTTAATAGATTATTTTTTCAGACCAAGATTTTATTTGTTCTCATACCTGAAAGTTTTGTGCCCAATCAGCTGAATTAAACAGGTTTCTGTCTTCTTATGGGTGGAGGCAGGACGACAGCGCCATCTGCAGTCTGATTTCTTTAGGACAGTATCTCAGGTGTGTGAGAGTGAAAAACCTCCACAGAAAGACAGCTACAAAACCTGTTTAGATCAGCTGACCGGACATGTCACCGCAACATCACATGACCAGGAAGAGTGCTAGTGAACCGTTCAAACTGTCAGGTATGAAAACAAACTAAACCTTGGTCTGAAAGAAGAATCTATTAAAATTAAATTAAGACCAGATGAACCTCATTGGACTAAAAAAGTAACAAAACTAAAATGGCAGTTAATATTTGCAATAATATAAATGTATTTGTAATTACCCTTCTTTCCTTTATTCCCAGCAGTCACAGAATTAGGAACAACTCCCTCTGCACTTTCTCCGTCAAAGTTGGCAACAGGTGGAACATAACCAGGAGTGACTGCATAATAATAATAAATGATAATGATTAAAAACAATTTTTTGCTAAAAAAGTATAATTTATTTAAAGGTCACATATTATGCTAAATTAACTTATATGAACTTTAAGATATGCTATAATGTTGTTACCTCCACAAAAACATACTCGGGGTTGTGTTTTGTTTCATATTATTATTAGTCTGTCTACATCTACAAAGCTCAAAATGGTCCACCTTGTGATGTCATGAAGAGGTAGTTTTCAAGTTAACAGCTCCTTTTACTGTTTGTTCTCTAGAGAAGAACAATACCTAAATATGCAGGGTCCGTGTGTTAAACATGCGTGAATGAAACAAAACTCCAGGTAAGTTTTTGATGAGGAAACAACATTGTAAAAAATAAAATAAAAAATAGGGTAATATGGGCTCTTTAAAGAGAAAAAGTAAAAAACAGAATGATTTTCCCATTCACCTGCCAAAGCCTTTACTAGCTGTGTCTGAAGATAAGTGATGTTCTGTAGTCGAGTCATAACTTTCATTTTCATCTCTGGGTCTTTTTGTTTACAGAACGCATTCACCACCTTCACAAACACAAATTAGACACATAATATTAAATCTATACGTTCATAAACCTGTATTATTGTATGTGAATCTGTAGTTACCTCTCTGAACCAGTTGATAGTGTGAAAGAGCAGCGTACACAAAAACTCCTTCTCAGATTTGGATAAACTTTCTGCTTTGTCGATTACATTCAAGTCCGTCACAATGAGAGGGCAACCTGGGAAAAAAGAGAATACTTTAAAAGGTCCTATATTACACAAAATATACTCTTGTGAGCTTTAATTCATGTTAAATATTGTTACCTCCTCAAAAACATACCTGGAAACATACCACCTATTTACTAATTTAATTTAATAAATGCAAGATAGGCAAGTTTATTCCTGGAAGCATTCAAAGTTAAGCAATAACATCTCCACGGAGACACCCACCAGAAAAGTTACATGGTGCATCTTTGATATAAATACATATGAGGTGATTGTTGTTGTCTTGATTGTTTCAGACAGTTAAATGCAGTTATAATCTCTCACCCAGAAGAGCATCGATCTCTTCCAGGTCTCCTTTGTGCGTTTTCTCCTCACATAATCGCAGTAAACGGAAAAATGGAGAAAGACACAGCACAGATACTTTCCTACAGCATAAAAAAAATACATTACAATTTTATCACCACATATCTGACCTATGACATGTGCTGAAATGTGTTGACTAACTTTTCACTTTGCTGTTTTGTTTCTCCCTTGTGCTGCGCTTCTTTGGCCAGTAGGGGGAGTAGGTTTATGGCGATCTGCTCTTGACTGTCATCTTCATCCAAGTTATACATAGAACAAGCAGGAAGCAGAAATGAACTTAAAAAAAAAAAAAAATATACAGTTTAAGTCAATTAAGAAAATTACATAATTAGTACTGTAATAATTATATTTAATGACATACCCTGATATATTAGGGCTTAAGTCCACAACAAAGTCATCCTGGAAGTCATTTAGCACACTCTTTCCAATCATTTCCTGTAATAAAGTCAACAATAATCAACAAAAAATTAAGTAGTGTACACAGACACTGGGGGCGAGGCGATTTAAGTGTCTTGCCCAAGGACACATTCACAGCATTCATCTGTGGGAGCTAGAATGACACCATCAATCTGTGGATCAGTGGATTTGACCTCTCAACCAATGCCGAGAGCGAGATTCGAACCACCAACCTTCAGATCAGTGGACAAACAGTGCCTTTTTAAGTTCAGCTTGCTTTTAAACAATGGGATGCAAAACTTTAGTACAGTAGCTCAGTATGTAAAGTTTTAGCGTGTTGTATTATCATAAACCTTTAAATCTGTAGAGGTAAAAGTGGCATTGATACATATTACATAAAATTGACTGTGGAATACTCAATGGTTTCAGCTTCTTCTTTGTTGATGACATTTTGAGGACTTTTAAGCGTTGAAAAGATATAATAATGTGTTTTGAATTGTTAATTGCCATATTAATGATGCTAGATTTTCATCATTCTGAAACCTAAGGAACGTGTGGGAATTATTATATAGGGTTTATATTTTTATTCTTTGGGGGGGGGCACATACCTGCACATGAGGGTCCAGGTTGGCGGTGACAATGAGATTTGCCAGTTCATCAAAATACAGGGCAGCAGCTTCAGGAGAGCTCTCACTACTGGACTGCACCAACTCCAATAAGGCTGTGAGCTACAACATCCAAAATGCACAAAATATTAAGCATTACTACAGCTGACTAAATAATAAAGATTTACTGTAGCCAGATCAGTGTTTTGTGTTATGACATTATTAAAATACTTGTAGACCAGACCGGGATTTGTGTATTTGTACAACAGGCATGTCACCATCAAATACAGCCTTCAGACTACTTTTTGTTGGTCCTGCTGAATTGGCAAATTACTAGAAGTAGTACTTTTTTAGACCTGACCATAGACTGTATAAAACAAGTGGACTAAGAGTGATGGAGCCGGAAGCGAGCCCATGATCACTTCCTATTTGGAACACGATGGCTAGCAGCTATGTCCATTTATATACAGTCTATGGACCTGATATAAAGTTTTCAAGTCTGCTTGGTAAGTGATTCCATTTAAAAAAGGTTTGGACACCCCCTGTCTACAAGAAGAAAATACTTTGTTACAATTTATAACATAGAAATTTGTCTTTTTTACTTGGTTTAAAAAAAAAATGATATAGTTTATTTATTTTAGTTATTTTGAGAATTATTTTGTGTATTCTTTAGCATTGCCTTTGTATTATCAAAATGCCATTGTCCAATCCAATTTAAACTGACAAGAAATGAACAAGATATCCCAAATATTTATAAGACATGTTTTTCTCACCTGTCTTTTAGTCTCTTGTGGTAAAGAGCCATTTTGAGTCTCCTTCCCTTTTGATCTGAGACAATATATACAGATGCAAATATTACCATAGTAAATTGTAAAATAAAATAAAAAACAAAACACTTTACTCCTTAGAATATTCATTTTCCAACTCTAACATAATACCAAATTAAAGGACCTAGGGCACATTACAAAGCCTGGAGAGTGCTGGAGAAGTTGCTTTGAAAACTAATAGTATTTTTTACCAAACCCTACAATACCTGTAGGCCCCCATGCTGCCAATGATCATGACGGCGCCAATGATGCCGATCCTTTTGTACTTGGGGACAGTGCTGGAGAGCTGCTTACGGATCACTATGTGCATGTCGTCCTATGGGAAAGATACAGAGGAATCAAAACACACTATTTTAACTGAACGACATAATAATTTGGTTGAAGTTATACCTTTTATTAGGACACATTTATTATTGTTTTACCTGGATGTGGGAGCCTTGCTGTTGTCCAAATGCCAGAGTACTGAGGAGATAGAAGAGTTTACGGATCTGCTGCGAGTTCAGATTGTCCATGTAATCCAGAATACCCTGTAATACCAGATATATATGGTTATAATTCAAATTTGGATTATTTCAAGACTTCAGGAGTTTGAAGATTTTTCAGAATAGGTCTGCTTTAATTCACAGAGCATTTAACCATGTTATAGTTGCTTCCACTTCTCATTCACCCTCTTGAAGTTGTTTCTGGAGTGATTCATGTATGTTTCAGATATCTTTAATCGCTTATTTTCAAGACGCCATGTTTCACTGCCACCAACATACGCCCAATGCTCTGTACTTACTTCGTTCCCCAATTTAATTTTCTTAATCAGTGATACAACAGTATCATGTAGTCTTTTTGGTACAAATGAAAAAACTTGCTACTGTGTGCAGCTATCCATACGAGGAGGTGACAGCTGCACAGTTCTTCATTGTGATGATGTTTACGGTGATGTCAGCTCACACTGGGCATCACAGTTTTCTAAACTGGAAGTTAGTGGACTTTTTTCTTTTATTTTTTTGTTGCAATTTAAAATGTCCAAATTATAATCTATTACACTTATGGTCATTATTTTATAACTATAGAGCAGACACAAGCACAATGCATCTTATTTTACAATGTTTGATATCATGTATTCTTGTCTGTATTTTTACCTTGACAAAAACTGCATAGAGGGCCATGTCTTTGGGGTTTTCAGTGACCAGTCCACAGAGCAGCTCCAGTGCCATGTCCACCTCTCCCCCAAGTCCACTGCACACATGGGTCACCAGAGCGCCCACTACCTCCTGGAACATACAATACATCAAAACAATAAGAGATCAATAAAGAACACATATATAAGCATGAGCATATGTGATTGGGGGCAAAAACACAAAACCAATTTTCTCAGACAACTTTTCAAAACAAATGAATAGTTACCATTTACTATGTGGTCATGTGGATGATTAAGATCATTAAAAACATTTCAGGAAGGATTAAGGAATATTTGCCCTATTTATATGGGGCTATTTTCAGTACTTGTTCAAATGAGCGTCTAGTTTTAGAATCTGGGTTTGGATTTTTGCGAACCATAATGTGCTCAAACTTCACCTGTTGGCAGTAGGAGTCAAAGGCAGTGAAGGAGTGTCTGTACATGTGTCCCCCAAAGGGCACTACGCTGGGGTCAAGAGAGCGCAGCAGACCCTGAGCCAGAGCCAAGATAGATGGAAAATACACTCGCATCACCTGAAAAACAAAATATAAATAAAAATCTATTACTTATTTATAAATGAATTTAATCTGTGTTAGAATTAAGGGGGGTTTGTTTTGATTATACCACTAGTTCTAAGATATTTAACACAATGTACCACTGAAATATTTAAATATCTTCCAAGTATCACCAAATTTAAACTAGACTCAAATCAGGACAACTCTTGCTCTGGTCTGGAGAAATGAGGGATTATTCAGATAAAATAGTGCTCCATCATTGTTACAATAGTTCTAAACAAAGACTAACCCAACGACAGAGGACAGAAATGTTTAAATAACAGCCTCAAAGAGTTCACACTTGCACACACATACCACATCAAAATTGGAATAGAATCTGGTATATTTAAAGAAAAAGTAGTTCAATCATATTAAACTTATATTGGATCAGAAAGTTTTTGATACCACAGTTGGATCATTTAAAGGTATTGATCCAAACCCGAGAGTGATGGGCAAAGTGAGGCTTCATGAAACAGTAAAGGATTTGAACCATGTGCTTAGAAACACTTCACCACTGTGACATGGAGTGGTAATGTTTTAGTACTATAAAATGCAGTTTTCATTAAAAGCCCTGTCATTAAACTTCAGGATCAAGACTGTGAAACACTTGCAAAACAACAGTGGTTCATGAACCATCTGGATCATGTGATTGGCTTCACGAACAACTAAAATCATGTGACAGGCACTTTGAATGTTTCGAACCACTGCTTGGAAGCACATGCTTAAAAACAAAGCCCAAAAACCTGTTGTATTACTGCCATCACTACCAAACCCAAAGTCCCTGACCTGAGCGTGGTCCTTGAACGTCCTCTGCAACAGAGCCTCCTGGAAAAGTCCACTCCTCACTTTGTTCTTCATCACTCGCTCGGCTCCTTTACGACTTTGGTTTGCGTTTGTGGTGTGAAGGATAAACAGGACCAACAGATCAACTACCTGAAAAAAAAAATTAAAAATTAAAATGTACGTGTCAACCTCTGTAAAGATCTGAATACAGTGACTGAAGAAAGGGTTAGGCTTATAAACATTTGAGCTAAGTATATAAGCCAAGTAGTAATTGAACACAATATGCAGAAGGCAAAATATATATAGATATAGATATAGATATAGATATAGATATAGATATAGATATAGATATAGATATATAGTGTAGCCAATTTCAGCATTAGATTAAAAGCTACCTTATGGTCCTCGGGCTCATCCACTGCCTCAATCGCCTGGGAAAATTAAAAATAAAATTATTTTTAGTTATTTAAATTTAACAAACATGAAAAGACACAACACACCTTGAGCCAAGCCTCTGATATTGTTTTCTGAAATCGCACAGCTGTCTTTATACCGTCCAGAATCAATGTTATACTGTCCAGGTTTCCTGGTGCTTTACTGTTGGGCCTGATCAAAGAGAAATATATTTTAACAGGTATAAACATGCAATAAAACTAGATAAAATGCCCAAAACAACAAAATAATAGGAACAATTTCACAACTTACGCCTGTGTTGCTTTGTTTTTTAATCGGTTTTGAGAATCTTGTAGGACTGATGGCAGAACACACTGCTCCAGCTCCAATTTCTTTCTTAGACTTGACACCACCTGGTACAAACAAAGGTATAAAGATATTTTATACGTTTTATAAAAGGTAAACATATTTGCGTCCTTGTTAGCTCAAACCTCTAGAGCATCTGAGGCTGAAACCGAGTGAAGGATAAACTTGACGACCACAGGAAGGTCCTCCAGTTGAACAGCGACCAGAGTGGCCATAACGGCTGTGCGCACCTGAAAAATATAAATCTATCATTTTATCGCTTTCATTTGACACTGCATTAACAAACGTTGCTTCAACATTTTCCACATAGTAATGAGCAGATTAAGATTAATCAAACAATTATTATATCACTGTATCTAATATTATCTAACTGTGTCTTCTTTTCAATAAAGGTCCTATATTATACAAAACTGACTCTTGTGAGCTTTTTTCTCTGGTAATTTTCTGGTAAATTATTATAAATACCTCTGTTATTATGGAGGAACTGAGGTTAAGACTGGAGAGAGCGTCCAGGATGGGAACAGTCAGCTGGGTGTTCTCCTTGAGTAGAGAGCTGTAGAGAAGTGTGTTAGTGGAAAACAGGAAACATCCAGCACTAATTAAGACTAATGCAGATAGATAGGGTTACTTGAGCTCTTGGGCGATGTCGTTGTGCTGCAAGTCCTCCAAAATCTCAGGTAAACTGGTTATAATGTCCCTCTGAACCTCCACCGGAGCAACAGACACAAGCTCCATCAGTTTAGAGGACAACTCCTACAAAAATCAACATAAAATAAAACTAAAGTACTTCACAGGAGGATGACGCTCGCACTTTGTCTGAGCTTCTCCCATTTACCGTTATAATGTTCGATTTGTGCACTGCTTTATTTATTTTAAGATTCTATTCATCAATTACTGGTCTATTTTGGGGACTGGCTCTCCTGGCTTCCCCAAGGTCGCTTCCTCTAATAGCAACAGGTTTAATTGACAGCTGGTTAAGTGCCTGCTCCCAGTTAAACCAGCAGTTTCTATGATACTTGTGGTGAAAATTCCAAATGTGGAACTCAACTCAAAATTCACTCAATAACTGCTACAACCTCAATGAGCTTCATTTGGCTGAAGCCAAACGTTGGGTGACACACTTACTTAGTCCTCTTTATACAGCCTACAGTTGAGTCTGCTCATTTTTGCTGTTGTTTTTGCTCTTGTTTTGATGTGGCTTACGACCTACAGCAGACCTTTTGTTCAGAAAATAAATAACCAGAAGAAATTTGGTGTGTTTACTTATAACAGACGACTACAATATAATAGTTATTGCTTTTGTGATATGCCAAAGAGCAATTTATTTCAACCAATCATTCAGCCCTAATCTACAATCAGACTGTATATATATAAATTCTTTATCCAATCTATATGTCTACAATCAGAGGTTAATGATAACCTATACTTAAACACGCACCTTGCTGTCCACAACTCTATCAAGCCATTTGAGCTGGTTAATGATCATACGAGGGATGCTCAGTCCTCCATCACTTGTTCTGAGGCAAAACAACAACAAATTTTAATGCCTCCGCATAAGTAATGAATTTATTTAAGAAAACATACCCTTCCAACATAAACTCAGGAACCTTTTCTAGAAGTGTGTTGATTATCAGTGTCTGCAATAGAAATACAGGTAATGAGAAATGTATATTGTTTGTACTGTAAGGATTTCTGACTTAAAGGAAACATGTGTTGTTACCTGCAAAATTTCAACCCCCAAAAGCATTCGAAGTAAACTTTCCTGAAATGAACTGGAATAACTAGAACAAAAGGATTCAAGTTTAGCCAGAGTTTAACAAATGACAGTTAATGATGAACAAGCTTCTTTAAATGTTCATCTTAATTTAAGTTTAAATAATGGGTCATACTGGTGTTCCTAATTAATTGTCCTTATTGGCTTAATGAATCAACAAAATTGCCAAAATCATTATGCAGTGTAGACAAAAAAACATCCGGGAACCAACAGAACTAGACCAATTATGGATTACGTCAATTTAACTGTTTCAACCAGTCTATATATTGTGAAAGGTAATGCTGCCACTTAGATGGTTCACAATTATTACTGAAAAAAACTCGTTTATATAAAATGGAGTGCTAATCCAGTGAATCAATTCAAAGAGGTTGAATAGAAAGTGCATCTCTAGTTGAGAACAGGCATTCAGAGCAGTGTAATGTTTACCTAGAGTTGTCCAGCTTTGTCTGAGGAACACAGGGAAGAAGGCTGATCTTAAATCGTTCAGCATCTTCAATATGAGCCTCAAGTCCTGAGATAAACTCCTTTACAATCTGGGGGGAAATTGTTTATATTAAAATTAAAATGCACAAGCCAGACCACAATTCTAAAGTAATAAAGTTAATAATTCAAATTGAAAGTTAAAACCACTTCAAAATTAAGAGTTTTTTGCATACAGTTGTATCATTTTCAATAAGGTTTCACCAATGTGAATATGTGTGTGTAGGTTAAGAGGGAACAATTAAGAAAACTTTAAATATATTGCCTAAGGGAGGTCTGAAACTGTATATAAACTAAATAAAATAGATTTTTGCAGTGTACAGAATATCTCCATGTGTTGCATTATTTTTTCCCAATATGAATTCTATCATTATGAAATTATATCTTCTGGAAAGTCTATATTAACTCACGTCAGGAAACTTGGGGCTCTTTTGAAGCTGTTTTTGTATCCTTTTTTGGAAAATAACCTGGTCAACAGCTGAAAGACAACATGCAGTTAAGGGAAAGTAAGTAAGAAAATACAAAATGTGATCGATATATTGCTGAAATTATCATTACCGATCTCATTGGATTCACCACCATAATTTAGTGTGACACCTGCTTCCTGAAGAAACAGAGCAAAGACGCTTTGACTGGTCTCCTCAGGTGGGTCAGCGATGCTGCGACTCTTCTTTGCTTCTATAAAACATTTTTTATGAGACTCAATTTTCTCTATAATACACCATGCATTCTGTGGTTACTTTTAGAGGCTATTGACACTTTGCTGCTTATGTCACCAACATTACCTGGGGTTGTGATGCTAACTGTAAGCACTGTTCTGTCTGAAGCGCTTTTATTTAGGTTGAACTTGAATCTGAGCTTTGTTTTAACACAATCTGACCAGAAAGAGCCGACTTAATTGGAACTACAACAAGTGAGCTGATTTGTGCTGTTAAATAAGTCTCTTGCACATAAAATTAGAAGCTAGCCATCATGGTAACCGTTGAACCTTCCGCCATAGACATACATGTAGAACACCCCCAGCGGTCACTATCAATATAAGACCTATTTTGGTGACTTTGAACTATATGCGATTTTAGCTATATCTATTATTAAAGTCTTTATTAACTTACTGCTAGGAGCTGAAATGCTTGTCTCTTTCTTATCCACTGATCGTCGTTTCCTCATCTGTAAAAGGAAACACCAAATAATACCCAAATGTCAAAACCCAAGAACAAGCTACAACGTAAAACCACACATAACACACAATTTACTTCAGCTACATCAGAAAATACCGGTCATTTTACACACATGAGATGAAACATATATTCTAGCGTATGTCATGTTATATTTTGATCAAACTTTTTGCTGTCAAAGTGTTTAAAAGTTATAAAAGTGAGACTTACTGTTCACAGACTCTCGTGTTTTGGTTACAAAATAAATTTCCGCGCCAATGTGTAAACGTCATCAACAGGAGACAGCCAAAGATATTTATTTATTTAGGGATACAAATATTTTATACAGTTTGTTGTAATAAACGTAAAAAGGCACAAAAACAACATCATTTGATTTATTTTTATTTTTATTTTTTCTATCACATGAAAAGTTACTGTTTACTATTTAGCTACCACATTTCAACAAAATAGTAAAGTATTATGGGTTGGTTTTCTAGCTCCTCCCATTTGCGTCTTCTCGAATTATCTTGACGTCTTTCTGATCTTCGGTTTGATCTTGGCTCTTTTCCTTCAGTGTCATGTTGTATTGTGTTTTATCTCTGAAGAAGTACGCACCTTTTTTGGGGGGAGGATAAAGTTTTTACAGCAAAATGGGATCTGAATTTTACAACTTTTCTGCCAAACTCCTGTCGGGGGAAACGTTGAATTTATCGTCGCTTAAGGGCAAAGTTGTGTTGATTGAAAATGTGGCGTCTCTCTGAGGTACGACCGTCAGGGATTATACCCAGATGAACGAGCTCCACGAGCGCTACGCCGCCAAGGGGCTCGTGATCCTGGGCGCTCCCTGCAACCAGTTCGGCCATCAGGTGAGCACTGCACCATAATTTTTTTTTTTTACAAATATACAAATATATAAACGGTGAACAATGGCAAGAGGCTTAAGCATTACATTACATTGTGCAAAAAAATATTAAACAAATGTATAAAAAATAAATACAGTAGTACATTTTAAATTCCAAATTCTGTGCAAAGTTCTTTTGTTTTCAGGGCTTTTGGGTTCGAACAATAGTTTAAAGAAATTATATAAGAGGACAAAAGGGAATTAAATACAGCAAGTTTGGGTTTCTGGTTAGAAAATTTACAACAATGAATATGATATTTTGAGAGGATTAGGATTAGATTCAATACTTAAGTAAATTGGGTTTGTTACATAATAATTTACTTCATGTTTTAATTAATCATCACAAACAGGTTTTGGGAGAACACACTGTTTTAACGTGGTTTTATGAGATCACTCCACCTTCCATTCATCCTTAGATAAACTCGTATAAGTCTATGGTAGTTGACAACTTTGTATTGAAGTAAATGAGGGGAGTGGCCTCAGTGAATACTTTGGTCAGTGCAATATTTACTGGAAATGTTGAAACTTTCGTTGAGGAAGTAGTGAGCCGGTTATTTACAAATGGGAGTGTGTTTTCTCAGAAGCATTTGCACAGTTCTGATAAAAAGGTGTCTTTGTTATCTTGAAGGTACCAGCACATATTAACCGCTTTATAGATTTTTATGTCTAATCAAAGTCATCCAGGTCTTACTCTTAACATGAATCCATTTATTTGAGCTTGTTCATGTTGCAAAGCTGAGAAAATTAAGCCTATTGCTCTTGATGTCTTGATTGGTGACTTGGATGACTGAGAATCTAAATTAGTTATTAAATATTGTTTTCTGAAAGTACTCAAACCCAGCACTTTTTAGTTACTCTGGCAACTTAGGCCCAAAGATGTTTAGGTTAGTCCCAAAAGAAAAGAAAAGATGGTGATACTGTGCAAGATATTACAATTAATAACCTGTTTACAGCTATTTTAAGATCATGAGATTCATCAGATCAGGGGTTTTTAAGTTTTTCAACAATAGTGCCCAACTTTATCAATACAAAGTAACCTTGAGCCAACATTATATTAATTTTGCATCCCTCAAGCAGGTGCTGTCGGCCATTCTTCTTTTGTTATCAAGAATCAGCGCTATCAAAATGACATACTTAAATAAATCGTACTATTGTGCATCAACAATTACTCTTGGCACCGGTTTGATCCTCGCTTACTGTGTCCTTGGGAAAAACAATTCACCCAATTATATAAAGCAAGAGTCCAAATAAAATCATATAAATCTAACGCTTTACTGCTATGTTTTGTAGGAGAACTGCAAAAATGAAGAAATCCTGTTGTCCTTGAAATACGTCCGTCCGGGGAATGGTTTCGAGCCAAAGTTCCAGCTGATGGAGAAGGTGGAAGTGAACGGCAAAGACGCGCATCCTTTGTTCGTTTATCTGAGAGAGAAACTACCTACGCCCAGCGATGACACCACCTCCTTCATGGCCGACCCCAAATTCATCATCTGGAGCCCGGTGTGCAGGAACGACATCTCCTGGAACTTCGAGAAATTCCTGATTGGTCCGGATGGGGTCCCCTTTAAACGCTACAGTCGGAGATTTCTGACAAGTGATATTGAGGGAGATATTAAGAAGCTGCTAAACCAGGCACGCTAGGCTAGTTTAAGCTATTTACATGGAAACCGTCTTAACCTGTGCTCTGTGCGGTTAATGTGTTTGTGTCCTGTGTTTTTACTCTATGAAGATGTCCTCTGAAGCCACTTGTGCGGAGGGCGTCTGATTCAACGTAAAAGACAGGAGTTAACAGATGTATTAGCTGCATAGAAAGTACAGGAATCATGTAGACGATGAACAATAAAGTTTTTTTAGACAAATTCAAAATGATGTCTTTTTTTTTCGGCTGTGGTTTCTTACTTCTCATATACTTCTGTTTGGCAGCCATAGCTACTTAATGGATTTTGTTACTAGTTACTAATCATCCCACATTTATGGCATCTGTTACATCTACTTTAAATTGTTGTATGAAGAGTTTACATAATAATGCATATTGTACTAGAAGAAAAGTAAGAAAAAGTAGCATCTAAGTAGCCATTAAAAACACAGGTCTAAGTATATATTTTCTGAGTAATGTCTACAGAAATATTTTGATCTGTGGGAATTCAAATTTCAATGCAGTGATTTCAAATAGCTTTTGACAGCTCAGGGATATCAGTGAAGTAAGACTAAAATTAGGGCATACATTATCTCCCAAATATAGAATTTTCATTTTGGCATTTCTAAAGTAATATCTTGCAAAATCTTAATTGTATAATATAACTCAGACCTTGACTAATGGTTTACAGGAGATTCACTTCCTGCTGTGAGTAATAAAATTATGAAAGAAGTCTTTATGGTGAAAGAGATTACACAAGGTTTCCCTAAGTCATGGTGATGTTGCAGTTTGACCAAACTCAATTACATATTTGTACAGTTAAAGGAGGAAGGAAGGAACAAGAGGAAAAGACGATATAAAGCCAAATTTCAAACTCAAACATCAAACTTACATCGACTCATAACACTGAAAATAATATAATTCTTTTGGAAGTTAGATCCTTTTTCCTTCTATCTTTAATGTGATCTAGGAGGCTCTAAGGCATATTGTTCACCCATAGATAAGAGGCAGGCATAATAATAATAACAAAAAGGATAATACATATAATTAAAATAAGTTAAATCTTTAAAGTGTGTTGATATTTGAACTTGTTTAGTGCTCCTGGTCTTACTCCACTTTGGTCTTCGTAGTTGGTAATACTAGGCTAGGTCTTTGTAATCACTATGGAAATTACAACCGTCCACTGTCCAGACATGATTACTATTTTTCTTCACCTGCACATCTCAGGTCTATCATTTAAAGCTTTATCATGGAACCTCCTCCACAGCATTCAACGCCCGTCATGAGTAAAGCACCACTTTTATTCTAGTTTATTTTGATTTTCACCCAGTGTGCTTTAAGATATCAAACAACATAGCCATATCAATACAGAAATGCGGTAATGTACAAGACTATAAGAACAAGCCAACCTAGAGTTCTCATCAGGCAGCAAAATATATGCTTTAAAAAAACACATTAAAATGATCTGGAAAAGTACGATTCAACCCTATAGGGCCGACCCATACAGCTATTATTATAGTCTATATATTTCACCAGAAGCATCAAAATTATATATATCTATGAAGCCATTTTTCCAAAAGTGCCTCCTTTCTTTGCAGGAATCAAAGGCCGCGTATGCAAAAAATAATTATTAAAAAAAATAAAATAAAGTTGTGGGTTCTAGAGACAGCCCCAAGCAAAGTACTATAAATAAAAACAACATGGGTGGGTCAAGTCTGTACTACTAAAATTACTTTTTACTGGAAAAATCCAAGTTGGTGTTCCAGACTAGTTTCTTTTTTTTTTTTTTTTTTTTTAAAGGTGCATTATGTAACTTTTCTAGTGGAAGTTCCAAGTCGTCTCTATGGAGATGTTATGACTTTGCCCGGAATGTTCCACTGTATGGCATTAAACCTATCCACGAAGACGGGGAATTTACAGGCAGATCTATGGAGAGGCGACCCCTGCTAACAGTAAGAATGAATGTGTTTTTCAAGGTGTTTCTGCACAATAAAACTACCTGTAATTAAATAAAAGCAAGATAGAAAAGTTTAACGCCATACTGGGGGACATTACAGGCAAGAAAATCCATCATCTCCATGGAGACAGTTAGCCAATCCTCCAAATGAAAGTTACATAGTGTACTTTTAAAGGCAAGATGATTTCCTCGGTGAGAATACTGTTAGATTAGTTATCCAAGGCTATGCAGGAAGCTAGTGGTCTGTCAGGTTAATAAATATTATGGACAGCTTTGGTTTAACATTTGGCTTGTTTTGTTGTTTTTTTAAGAGGACGATGCACTTGTGAATAGAGCGAAGTCAGGTGTGTCCAGGAAGTAATTTGATTCTTTAATTTAATTTTCCTGTAGTTCTTGTTTGGAAAGATTTTTTTGGTTCACTATAAATCGGGATTATAATTTATCTTGTCAATTTTAAAGCAAAAACACTATTTAAAATCAGTCTACACTCCAAAATGTCAACTTCAATGTAAAGTGCTTTTTTATCCGGCAGTTTAGAACATTTGAATGAGTTAAAGAATTTGAATGAAAGAAAATTAAGGACTGCACTGGTGTTTTGGTTTCTTCTCACAATCATGACAATAATCGTGACATTCCTCATCACTAAACTTTCACTCTTTGTATCCAGAAGAAGCAAGATATCCAAACAATAATGGGTAGATGGAACTGTCTGTGGTTCTCAAACTGTGGTCCAAGTCCTAACGGTGGTCCATAGGTTCTTTATAGTAGTGGTTGGGATTCATGGCAGAGTTTAAATCCTGGTTTAGTTCTTGTTTAGCCTCTGTTCATTGACTTAATCGTAAATCTACAACACACATTAGTGCTGTTGCAATCCCATCTTGGTGTTTCTACTTGCTTCAGAACAGCTTTTTGCTTCCTTTCAAAATATCTTTACTTCTTGGACACACCTCAGGTTACTTCATAGCAGAGACCGACTAAACTTGAGTTCAGTTATACACAAACTCACTATTGCATTGAGGAAGTCTCTTGGTTGCCATTCAAGGTTTCAGATTTCAGCAAATGAGACAAAAACCAAACCATGGGGAAGGTGGATTTAATAATGCAAAGTCTATGATGTCCTTTATTCTCACTAGAGTAGCTTTGAGTGTGCGTACAAGTCTCTATTTGCCATAATATTTTCAGTGCCACTCGTCCCATTCAGGGCAGTTAAGTTAGTTTGTGTCCATGTTGTCGTCCGTTGGCTCTGAGGCGCCCCCTAGTGATGCGCAGGGCTGTGGTTTGGGGGAGTCCTCTTCATCTCTGCGCTGATAGAAGAGCACATAGGCCGCTTTTGTCTGAGAGAGAAGAAACATGGAAACAGTTAGCATATAACAATAAGGCATTTGTCATTGGACAGAGCATAATGTTTATTATTCTATTGGGATAAAACATGTCAAGACACAAGACTGGGTCTATGAGATCAAGACAGGATTTTGACATCATTTATACCAAATCTATTTTGCACGTCACAAGTTTGGCCTCACCATTTTTTGTTGTCATGGTAGCACAGCTTTTTTGAACTACAGCTTCTCCTAAAGTAACTCATAAGTGTTATTCCTTCTTTTTGCCCAAACCAAATGTAATCTCCCAGGACAATGTTCCATTTGTGGACAATCTTGTGGCAATTGTATCTTACGTGATCTTGTTACACAATATATACTATTACATGAAATTGAGAATAGTGGAGGATGTTTTCAGCCATGTTTGCTTATGGTTTGCACTAATAGGTTCTTGCACAACACCGCCTGGCAACACTGTTAGCGTCATTACGTCTGCCCAATTTTATCTCTATGGAAGTTTTTGCTGAGTCACGGCAAAATGAATATTTAAAGATAAGACAGCAGACAGGGAGCTGCAGGTGGATGTCACTGTGTAGTTTTTAACACATTGTAACATTTAAAAAAAATACACAAATAAAATGAATACTTCACCTGAGGACAGTTCTGTGTTTAGAGAGATGTTTATGTCTCAGTGCTAAAGCTAATGCTAATTTTGAGGCATCATACATTAAAATAAAAAGTCTTTATTATTATATAATTAATTTGAATTTTAATAGGTTCTTTATTTTATGTTTTCCAATTTTAATAAAAAATGACTGTTAGCTTTGAAACACATTGAGGTAGCTAGCATGTGGCTGTGCAGAGCCTACTGCTCTGGTTCACTGTTTTTCTGAGATTAGAAATCACTAAATGTTTGGTAGTAAATAAAAAGAGACAATGAGACTCTAGTGTCCGCACTGAAGGAAAATAAAGAACGGCCATTTTTGCAGCATAATGAAAACAAAATGCAAATTTGAAGAACATTTGTTTTGTCCCTACATAACATATTTGCATATTTTGAAAGTGAATATCTAATGTAAATTTGCTAGCGGAGGGTGCGCCACATGTTTGTTTTCATTTCCAGGTGATGGAACCTTCAACAAAACTTACATAGTGTACCTTTAATGTACTGGTTATGATTCAAGATTTATAAGACTTTGGTCAAAATACATTGGCCAAGGTTGGTTTTGTTTCTCAATTGATCCTAATCATTTAATCTTTAAATTGTTTATAAACTGTTTTTTTATGATTATCTGAATATGACTAAACCCAGAACATTATCTGCCCAACAGGCTAAGACATTACTCGCCCCGCAGCACTGTCTATTAAAGAATAAAAACTCACCACAATCTGGTCCTCTGAGGCCGACGAAACGCTGCTGTCATCAAAGTAATACCACTTCCCGTCCATCTTGTTCTTGCCATACGCTGTATCTGTTTGAAGATCAACAAAGGTCAGCAAGAACCAGTCCACACAGGAAAAAGCAACTCTCCAGGAACAAGAGGTCTAAATGTAACTTTACACAACAATGTCCTGTTTGACTAAGCATCAAAAGTCACAGTAAACTGAAGAGTCAAGTTAACATGTTAACAGCAAAGACTAAATAATGTGCTTTTCTACTACTACTCATCGTTTACAGATGGGAAAGTCCTTTGTAAATGTTGTGGGAAAGTGGGAATATTCTACAAAATTTACTTTGACCATGTTACAATGGTTTCGCCTCATCAAGAACGCAACTAACGTAACTTGAGTGATTCATGAATGCCTGAGTAATCTATATATATTCTACTGTCTTGTATTTCAGGTGTCATTCCTGTTTCCACCAACACCTCATCCACACCCATTTATATTAAGTCAGTTTAGGTAAATATTGTGGTTTAAAATGGATAAATACAGGAACCAGGAATGGAAATAATATTAGGATATGATATAGCATATTTTGAGATAAGAATACAAAAAGAGAGAAACAAAAGTCTTGCAAATGCAGATAGACCCCTCCTGACTTACAGTGCCCCCCTCCCATGCCGCCGTAGTGGTTGGATACTGCGATGAGGTCATAGATGTAGGGTCCAGCTTTTGGGTCGCACACAAACTCCGACATGTTCAAGTCCCTGAGAGAGAAAAGAAATTTAATATGGACAGTTACACTGTAAACATTCACTTCCTATATCAAGAAATCAATTCCTCATGTCAGGGCTAATCAAAACAATGTTATTTTAGACCACTGTCAGGGAGCCAAGTTCCTCAAAAGACATACTTGGCTTATTTCCTGTTTAATACTGTTTTAACTATTGAATACACACTTCAACATGCAGCGAAGGAATATACAACAATTAAGTTAAACATTAATGCATCAAGTCAGCCGCATTTGAGTGGCTTTAAGCTTAATCATATATTTTCTATTGAAAATGTTATTCTTTTGGAAGAATATGGTGTTTTAGATTGTTTTCACACACATTAGTGGCTCTGTGGTCCAACCCCTGTGCACAATATTTATGTATTAATTTGATAGGGACAGCGCATATTAATGAACATCTGTAAACACAGTGTAAATATGCCAGATTATAGCAAAAAATACTAATTTCCATCTGTTGTCGCTAGGCAGGTACACAGACAACAAATACAACATAGACATTACAAAAATACAATAAAAGCAGCTAAAGGTGCTCACAGACCTGGTTTTCCTTCAGCCACAGTTTTAGTATATAGATATACTAAAACAGATTAGATTTAGTTGTGTTTACATACACCGCGCATCATGAGTCACGTGAGAGTCCATTAGCTGATCAACAAACTTCAAGAAGACCGTGCCCTGAGAATATGCACACGCTCCCTTCCCTGGTGCTATATACGAGCGTGTTGGTCTTTTCTTTGATTTGTGCCTAAAAACACTGAGGACTATGAGACGCACTGGTGATGGAGAAAAAGCTTTGTGAACGAGACACAGACAGACCCAGGCTCAACAACGCAGACAGAGGCTTTTCTGATTCGAATGAATCAGAGCCAAACAAACTATCAAGAATCCCACTTGATTAGCCAAAGGGACTATGGAAACTGTACTTCATTTGGGCAGTGCCCTGAGTATGAGTGCACTGACCTGATGGGGAAATCCACCACGGTGTCGAGCTTGTCCCTCCAGCAGCGGTTATAAGAGAAGCGCTTCAGATGCACCACAAGGATCCGGGGCAGAGACCAAAGGTCAAACTTCTTTGTGGCCTGTTGGTGCTTCTTACATGTGGGACAATACCTATGGTAAAGACACATTTTTCAAATCTATATGTGCAAATATATATGTTTAACAGAAGTAAAAGCCTCTGTGCCAGTTAGCAGTGCCATTTACAGTGGTACTTCAGTAAAGGTACCACATGCGGTGTGGTACGTGGGTTTGCCCTTTGTTTTTTGCTTTGTTCATGCCCCAGTGACTGTTGTGTAAAAGTCCCATTTGACTGTCCTCTCCTCTGGGCTGCAGAGATTCGATGAAGAGCAGCCACTGAGGCACAAGCAGTGACTTGGGTAAATTGTGACCAACTTTGCAATAACCACACCTATTCTGGTGTAGTTTTACATTGACTTAAAGGCCATGAAACTGACTTTTACAGTCTTAAAAACAGTCTGCATCAGTCCTCTCCTCCTGACCAGACAAAACTTTTTTTTACCCCAAGAACTGATTTTACATATATCTTTATTGGGTCAAAAGCTAATATTACTCTACAACATGGAAATAAAAACAGCCCTTTTAATCCCTACATCACCCCTTGCGGTCTAGAATTAAGTCTTATTTAGTCCATTACAAATAAACTCAAATATTTTGTTGATGTATGATTTTGTTTTCTTGCTGGTTACCATGGGTCGTGTTCCCCGAGCGTCTCCATGGTGGTGAACAGTTCGATACATTCTCTCAGAGCCACAGTGGCCTTCTTCTTCTGGGGCTGCAGCATGCTCTCGTGCTTCTCATAGGCCTATCCATTTAAATATTTGCACAAAGGTAAACATACTTACATAACAAAATATGAACAAACTGCAAAAGTTATGGAGGTTACTGTTCTGACCTCGGCCTCCTGTTCGTCGTAGCACTGTTTTTTGGATTCAGTGTCCCAGTCGATAGCCACCGTGGAATGTGCTGCAAGAGAATACAAATTACATACCATTAAATATTCTTGAAGGAATGATTTTTAAAACCTAAACTTTGGCTAAATATTTTTATAACTTAAGGTTTATTAACTTTCAGATAAATTATTTGCCTTATTGTCATTAGCTGATCAGTCTCCTCAAGCTTCTCAAAAGCTCTCTCAAATCTTCAAAAAAAAAAAAAAAAAAAAAAAACCTCAAAGCCAATCATGTCATACAATTTAATCACTGTACTGTAATGTGGCATGCAGCCAAAAGACGATCTACAAGTCCCTTTTACAGAGGAGGAGGGAGATGGTAAGAGAGGGAAGGGAGGTTGCATTTCTCCAATTCTGTATCTCTATAAGTAGATGGCTTAAGTATTAAACTACTACATTATTGTGCATACTTACGTTCAATACATGAAAGCTGGAACAATATATTTTCGCGCTCAATATTTATTGTGTGCATATTTTTGTTGAAAATAGGAGGGGGGTCTAGTATTTATGTAATACCCTAAGAATTGAGCTGTAGAGGGATGAAAAAGGAACTTCCAGGACTAATTATTGGTTCTTTCTGTTATTTCTTTGCTGTATCTCATGGTTTTTAATGATACTGTATTTTAAAAAAAACGTTTAGGATTATCCTGTTTTATTGTTATTGTCTCAGTGCCATAAAGTAGTTTCAATATTATTGTTTATCATAATGTTCTCCTGTACAATATTATATGCTGTAAAATTTGTTATTGTGACAGTTTTGAGAGCTTTTGCCACTAGGCCTATCATGTATTTCTGTGTATCTGACCCAAACTGCACTCACAACCACAGGAGTTGATGACAAATTAAACTTCTGAGTTTAACTAGCCTTTTTACATATAAATTCCAAAACTAAATATTAAGCTAACTCACTAACTTCTTCTACTGTCGTCCCATATAAATCATTTTAAAGTAAATAAAATTATTAGTTGACAAATACAAACTTTTCTTGACTAAGACACCATCGACCGATTAATTGATTAAAGTACTACAGCCCTATCAAATAATAGAACACAATCCCCCCTTCTTCCGCATATTTATGTTTAACTTACGGTTGAGTTTGAGCAGGTTCCCGTCACAGGGCAGCGGGCTGATGTTGGCCGTTCCGTAGGAGTTGACGATGCTGAAAGTGAAGAGTTTCGCTGGTGACGAAGAGTTTGTTTTTTCTGCTTTTGTCCCGTTCTCCAGCTCGGACGCCTCCTCCTCTTCCTCAGACTGCCCGTGGTCTGGCTCAGGGCTCTGCTGGTGGTCCATGGCCTCCTCCTCACCTGAATCAACCAAAACTTTAAAATTAAAACTTTAAATTAAGGATGCCAAGAATGCTTCCCAAAATGAAGGGTATTATGTGTTTAAAATGGTTCCCCGCATTCTAAAATTGATTTCAACCTTATTTACCATAATATTTATTTGTTTAAAATATATTAAAGTGCTGTTTAAAATAACCAAAAAACATATAGAAAATGTCAGGCTATTCTCTGTTAACAACCCAAGCTTTTAACTGGTATCAGTATAGCTTTTCTTTATTTTTTTCTTTAACCTTTATTGAACCAGGAAAGTCCCACTGAGAGTCTCTTTTTC
Source organism: Periophthalmus magnuspinnatus (assembly GCF_009829125.3). Classification (NCBI taxonomy): domain Eukaryota; kingdom Metazoa; phylum Chordata; class Actinopteri; order Gobiiformes; family Gobiidae; genus Periophthalmus; species Periophthalmus magnuspinnatus. The sequence goes on along the minus strand of NC_047130.1, from coordinate 21,660,097 downwards.
AAAGGAGTCCAGAGGTCGAGCCACTTCCTGGATTCTGGAATTTTTGCTTTAAACTTTGACAATAATAAATCGATTTAATGGAGGCTTTTTAACACTCAACAGTTAATTGAAAATGTACTGCATGAGTAAGTGCAGTTGAACCCTGGACTCCTCACCGTCGTACATGCCGTTGGTCTCGGTGCAGGGGGCAGAGTGGTTGGTGCCGTTACTGGAGCTGGCACTACAGGAAGCTCCGTCAGAGAGGGGACTGCCACAGCCACTGGCCCCGGGGTTTGGATCAGAGTCTAGACCAGGGCTCATACCAGAGTCCAGTCCAGGATCCACTGCAGATGAGGAGCACTCCGGGGCCTGGCTGCTGCTGCTCAGAGTGGCTGAGGCTGAGGCTGAGGCTCTGCTCTCAACACTGGCACTCTGCACTGGCTTCACATACCGGCTGCAAAAAAACAAATATACTGTTACAAATCCCAAGATTACAGGTCTTTTGCACAGAAATAGCACAGTCTATAATTTCTGCATCTCACAATAGATCATTACGTAAATTGTAAAGAACTTTCTTTATAGTCAATTTATTATAAGTTCTACCAGGTCCATGTAAAGAAGTCAAGTAATAAGGCATGCAAACGTTGCAACATAGTTAACACAGTTTGTAATCTATAAAAAGTGGGAAAATGCACCAGCTTTCCATGGAATCATGGCCTCCTATTTTTGTTCTATATATTAAAGAAGAGCTTTTGCGCTTGTGTTTACTTGATACCCATGGATCATCATGTTATAATTGGCATATTTTAAACTGTTATATGAAGCTGATGTCGCCGTAAACATCATCACAACAATAGCCATGCAGCAGTCGGTATCTTTGATGGATAGCTGCACATCACGCTAAAACGTCAAGGATTTTAAAATTCATTTTTCCCAAATGCCTACGCGACGCTACCAAATCCTACGCGTATCATCGTTTAGCAAAATAAAATTGGAGAATGACACATGTACAGGGCAGAGGGGGTATACCGGTGGCGGTGAAAACAGGGGTTGATCTGCAAAATAGCATCTTAAAAATAAGCTCAAACATGCACAAATCACACCAAATACAACTTTGGGTGAGTAAATGTTGAGGGGGGTAAATGTTGAGGATAACTAAAGTCGATTTTGCAGAATAAGTCTGTTTTAAAAAACTATAAATATTGGAATTATAAACATAAAAATAGATTATGTATGTATGTAAAAGCCGCATTTTTTCATTATTTCAACACAGCAGTTGGGTAGTAGGCAGCCGTACCCGATCCTCTCCATGATCCTATGGTAGAGCAGATCAGCGTTGAGGTTGTGTCGGGGCACGGTGAGGAGCAGGGGCTGTCCGAACAACATGGTGCTGGAGGAGCCACTGGACTGTTTCGAGTGACGCTCCCTGAAGTACACCGGCAGGTTCATGTGCTCGCTGTCCTCCTCCTGCACCTCATACCTGCAAGAGAGGGTTAATACAACATTTACAAATATACTGACACATGGATATTAATATATATTTTTGCTTTGTAGAATTGTACAATAAGACTTCATAACTTCAGGGGGAAAATCAAAATGGGGTTTTATTGCGATTGCAACTGTATAACTTCAATATATGTATAAAAAGTAGGATTCTGTTCAGAGTGCACATTGTAAACAACTCCATGAGCATTATCATTTGAGAGATGAACTAATAAACTAATACAAGAATCCTGTAATTTTAAGAACGTGTGTCAACTACAGGAGGGAGGGAGAGCAAAACAAGATATAAACAAAACATTTACATAAAACACGGTAGGGTTACTATTTTTGTATGCATTTTTATATTTACTTTTGCATACTTGTACAATTAAACTTATATTTTCTGCTTTATAATGCATTATATTGTTCCAGTGCATTCATTCCTTGCTTTTTTAGAGCAAGTTCTACTACCATCTATTCTCAGCTAAGCATCTAACTTATCCAGGGTATAAGTTCATTTAATCAATTCAACCAACAAATGCACCTTATGTGAAAGGAATGGTATTTTCTAAACAAGTAAGTTTTAGTAATATTAATCGTTAGTATTACTCACACAAAGATGTCATCCTTCTCCATTATTTGATTGAGTCCATCATCTCGTCTGTAGATTTTATGGAACCTATGATTGTAAACGTCTGCCACCACCATCTGCAAAGACAGAACTTAGCGTTACAATTCATAGGGTTCAGCTTCCTGTCCTGTCAAAGCAAACTATTATGTCAAAGGTCCAAACTTTTCACCGTTCTGAAATCCATGGATGACTGAGGTAATGTTGTCAAAATAATGCCTGTACTCGATAATAAACAAATACTCACATTTTCAGGAGGGAAGCCACAGAGTTTGGACAAGGCGCTGCACAGGTCTGCCACAGTGCCCAGTTTGGGGACTATCACACGGTACTGAAAAGAGAATTGAACTTGTAAGAACATGGTACATGAACTAAAATGTGCCAAGGTTGGAGAAGTCAAAAAAAAAATAAAGTTGTCCTTGGATGTTTACATCTGTTTATTACTGTAAAAATCAATAAAACAAAAACACATTCTTATGTAAAAATAAAAAAAGTATGCAATATTATTGGATTATGTTAAAGGGCACATATTACACCATGTTCTGATCTATGTTATAATGCTGTTTCCTCATCATACACATACCTGGAGTTGTTTTGTTTCATTCACACTGTTCAACCCACAAATGCTGGATATTTAGGCTCAGTTATTTTCTCAGTAAACCCTCAATCTTGTGATGTTATATAGGAGGTGCTCCACTGTGTTTTTAAACTCCATACACCTTCACTAGAATCATTTGGATTAGTTCAGCCCTAGAATTGCCCATTTCTACTGAACTAAGGATGAGTAAGTGTAACTTGAAAACAACCACTACATGATATCTCAAGGTGGAACAGAGTATTTTGAGCTTTGGAGATGTAGACAGATTAATAATACAATGTGGATTAATCAAAAATGTGTGAATGTTTGAGTTAAAACAAAACGCAACTCCAGGTATGTTTTTGATGCAGTAACAACATTAGAACATGGCTTAAAGCTCACAAGAATCCATTTTGTGTAATATGGGACCATTAAGCAATTGACTGATGATAAAAAACATAAAATAATGTTTATTTTGTATGACTACCAGAATATATTCAAGAATAAAAGAGTAAATCATAACTCCCCATTCGCTGCATGTGTCTCACCTGTGTGGGTCTGGACTGGGGATCAGAGCGCACAAGGAAGATCTCCATGGTGCGGTCCTTCTTCATGGGCAGAGGCAGTGTGAGGTAGCAGAAGGGGTCAAAAGTTACTGACACCTTGGAGCACTCGGGACACACCAGAGTAGATTTGAACAGGCCGTGGAAAATGTCTACAATTATGGAGTCATTCCGCAACCGGTGGTTAGTCCAGGCTTCCTTAGCAACAATCTGTTGAATAAAATGTAGAACTGAAGCACACAAAACACCATCCTTTTGTGTCCTCTGTATATTTATGATTTTTTTTTTGTTAAGGGTAAAAGGTATCCCTTATAACCATTTTGAATAAAAACACTTTCTGTATATGCAAAGCTCATTTTGCATCTGAATATCTCTCTTTGTTCAAATTTTCTGCTATCTTATGTTGAAGAAACTTACAGCATTTGAAAAGATTAAGTTTTCCCCATTTATAATAGAAACAGCTGGGTATGAATGAACCATTTCTGAAAACATCTTTTGCACACCAAGCCACAAACGATTATTTTAGTAGTCGATTAGTCAACGATTATTTCTATTCCACTAAATACAGGTATTTTGGCCTGTATTTTAATTTAAGGGTCTGCATAATCCAGCTAATTATTATTTTAATAGTTGACTAGTCACAGTTATTCAAATTAGTCACTGCAACCCTATCAAGAGGAAGCACTAACTATTTCCCATACTGTAATAATAATGTATTGTAGGACCTCATCGGGGCGTCCTTCCGCGTCTCTCAGGGCCAGGTAGGGCTTCTTCTTGACTCTGTTCAGATCTTCATGAAGCCCGTCCAGAAGAAACGCCAGCAGCTCCTGGGAGTCTTGCTGCTGGTACCCTGAAAACTGGGGGGCGAACCGGCCAACCTGGGTCTGGAGAGAAATATCAAACGATGTCCTCAATATATGCTCATATGCTTTTTCCTGGTATGTAGAGATAAGGCTTAACTATTATACAAGTAGTGCATAAACCATAATACTGATCTGAAACAACTGGTCCATAGACTTCCAGTTCAAAATCACAGAACTAATTTTCTGCTCCTGGCCCTGCCTTCTTCAGAGAGGCACTTCACTGTAGCAAATTTGCATTTGTTTTTATCTAGGGAAAAATACTAATGCAAAATATTTTTTCTTTAATGGTAACAGACAGATGGACAAGTCATCCCAAAAACAGTCCAAAAGTAAAGCAAAACTAGGAAGTGGTTGAAACCACTTAAAGCAGTCAAGCCAGTTGAACAAAAAAAATGCTGGTAAAATTTAAACAGTGTCACATCATCTTCCATCAGCACATTCCCACTATGGTTTGTTTTTTAGAGAAGGGGTATTTTACTTCTGTAGTGCATTAACTGCACACACATCACATAATTTGAACACAGTTACCTCGCATTGCTTTGAAAATGCTGTATTCCCAGAAGTCACTCCCCCTTCAGAGCGTTATCACAACAACCTGCTATGAAATTACTGCACATCTTATCAGGTTTGTCAAGTTGCTGTGTACAGTTTTGTATCATGTTTTGTATATTTATGGACAATAGTCATGTGGGAGCATCGAACGGAATCTTACAGATAACCATAAGGAGGGTTCGAATAGGGCCTGGGAGATATCGCTAAAATACTCAAACCTGCACGGTTGGCATCTAAAACCTTTTCAGGCATGTTTTTGAGAAGGGAACAACGTTATAACATGGTATAAAACAAAAAAAACGATTATACATAATACTCCCTCTTTAATGCAATATTATGAATAATTAGTGCTTAAATGCACAACAAATGAACTTACTTTGAAGGTCCGTGGGGCAACATAACTGCTCCGACTAAGCCACATCTGCTTCACTAAATCAGCATAAGCCTCTGCAATCTCGCCCCTCATTCCAAGAGGGTTCTCCCGGTTAATCTCTGCCTCGTACTGGTCATTCAGGAAATACTCCGTGAGCGGGGATGCATTACTCAGGCACTGGAGGGGGGAAAAAAAAGTGTTTATTTTAATATAACATTATTTAAATGCTATAGTAGCAAGATACAGAAATAAAGCCACAGTGACAGTGATCAAATGAGATGTATTTTGACTTCAGCTCTGGTTTATTTTAAGATTGAACTGGTTTGTTTACAAATTCTTCTGTAGCTTCAATTTTAGAAGTACTTCATGAAAATAATAACAAAGACAATGCTGTTGTTAAACAAAAATGGCACATGAATATTTGTCGAAAAATAGTTTTTATATTATCTAATATTCTCTGATCTTCAGTCAGCATTTTTAAATCCTAATTTGGTCAAATTTTGTAAACAATTTGGAAGGCACAAGAGATAATGGTTTCACTGGTTAACAAATCCCAAATATAATAGCTTTGACTAGACATTAGTTGACTACAAAAAATAAGACTGGTTGAATTTACTTTATTTTTTGTGCATTTTAATTCCATGCAATTTTGTCTGCAAAAGATAGCATTATTTATGATAAAATGCTTTTGAAACAGTTATACCACAGTACTGTAATTGTAATATTGTGCTGCCCTACTAAGTACCTGATGTATTCATATTTACCTGCAGTGCTGAGTTCATAAAGCACGTATTACCCAGATTACTGAGGCCACAGAGGCCGGGCTGGGACTGTGAGTCTCTGTAGTTATAAGAGGAACTGTATGAACTGTAGCCCCCCAATCTGTGGACAAAGCAGTTCACTTATGAGATTTTGCTTTCACCACACAAGGCCATAAATCCTTCAGTCTTAAAAGTCCTGCCTGTTGCCAGAGGAGGCACTGTTGTTGAGTGTGTATCCAGTACTGCTGCTGCTACTGCTGCTGTCCCCATTGGTGACTGTGGACGAGGCACTGGCAGAGGAGCTGGAGGAGAGCTTTGGAGAGGTAGTGAAGTTCCTGGATGCTGTTGTACTTGATCTAGTAATGAAAAAAATAAAAAATAATTCGACATAGTAGAATAGTAGAACGCTTTTTGCAGAAATAATAATAATTTTTTAAAAAGTTACTTGGGATGAGATGCTTGTCGAGGCCATGTGCCATCCTCATTCATGCGTTCAATTACAAGAACCTGTAGAAACAAATTAAGATTAATACAGCAACAGTCTATTGAGATAAGGTCCCAGTAAAAGGCTAGTATGTTCGTAAGTACAATATGCTTCCAGAAATATTTATATAATTAATCACCAAGCAACAGTTTGAATAATACATGTGTAATAAAGCAGTAATATTCATGCAATTTGTACTGAATAGCAAAAACAAATGACAGTCCGATAGTTTGTGAAATGCCATAAAACCAAAAAGTATCAGACAGAAGGTAATTGGATGTTGAGTGGTGTTTCTCCACCTGTCCCTGGAAGAGCCCTGCGTCCTGTACGGTGCTGTCTGGCTTGTTCAGCTGCTCGTACGTGTTACTCATGTATTTGTTCCACAGCCGCGTCTCCTTCTCTGAAGGGATATTAAACAACGTCCTCATCTCCTTCTCTATAGTATCTGCAAAACACATGTGACATTTAGAAAACAGGATATTTGTTTAGAGTTAGAAATAAACAAACAGTCCATACCTATAGTATCAGCTTTACTGAAATGCCGTGTGACAACATTCTCCATATTGTCGTTCTCACATAAGTTTAGTTCCAGCAGATAAACTTCCACTTTACAATGTTTGACAAACATGCCATGTTCAACCACCTGTGGACAGACAAAACGTGACAGTGATGCAAAGCTGGAGACGTTCTGTTTTTGAAAGAGATCTGAGTTTTCCTTTACCTTTCTAACGATGGGTCTCTGGCCCTCGAGACAACCATACCAGCTGACCAGTTTGTTCCAGGCCTCAGTAGGAACAAGGACATAGTCCAGCTCATCGATAAGGTGTTCCTTCAGGGCCTGAGTATCCTGGTCTAAAACACAACACACAGGTTTTAGGTTTGGATTAAGTTTTTGTTACTTCTAACAAAATTTTTTGGACTTTGTAAATATGAATATGTTTTACCTGAGAACAACCCAGAGTTATCAATAGGTCCTGGGTAGAGGCTGGGTTCTCCGACATTGTACATGTCCCAGCTGTCAAACCCTACATACTTCTTCCATTGTTTGAACCACCGGCTGTCGATAAGATACCTAAAACAGAATTATTACTGAGAAAATGTCCCAATGTCCTTTCTCCCAGTTACTGTGCTACAATAAAATGTGAAGGGAAGAGAAATCTCCACAGCCAACAGCACTTTCCAAAACAAATCCCATATATAGTTACAGCAAACTGGCCCAACTTAATCCGATCCCAGACAGAATCTTATTTAGTTAATGAGCTTGGTTTCATAGAATTACACATTAAATCATGTGTTTATGGAATTCTGGAAAACTGGGCAGATGGAATTTGTATTGTCATAGTGAAAAAAATAAACTTTATATGTTATTTACTACTACTACCCATGTGTAATGACTGAATGCAGCGTTAAGTGTGTTATTGTTGACTTGGCACTACGCATCAACTTTTCTCACGAGCTTACTAAGATTAAACATTTAACATTGGTGCACAATTTACACAGAGGGCAGAGCTAATATAGTCCAAACACTAATTTAGTTTCAACATCACAAAGCTTTGGTCTGCGTTTTGCAAAACTATGTAAGCCACCTCCGTTGACTTGACAACCAGTAGCTCATTCAGTGACGTTAAAATGAAACTTAATGTGCCGTGCGAGTTCCTGATAGTTGTACCGATTTACAAGAAACCGGTTTGACTATCAAGATCTCACTGGGCCTGCACTGTCAATCAAGTATCAACCATATCACCCTGTGCCAGCTAACTTGACATTATAAAGGCCTAGCAAGTAAAACTTAAAACGTTAAAGCTATGGAACTTCAATAGAGGCAGGTGAAGAGTAACGTTTATCTCATATGTTAAATGTACACTCCTTTTTGGGATTATGCAACCATTTAAGCAGAAATGAAAGTGAAATGTAGTGCTACTAGCCTGCTATCCACTGATACATTAGCTTGCCAACTGCCAGTAGCATAACACCACCCGATGCCAATCCAAAACCGTAGTTAGCATGCTAGCATTTCCTGTTTGGTACAACTTAGCTCGCCGGCTAATGCTAACTGAAACACTGGGCTAATGATAGTGTTTAAGATCCGTACCATTCGTCACCTTTCCGCAGGGTGGTTTTTAAAAGTGACCCGATAGTCTGTTTTTGGTTTTCAGGAGAAGGCGATGGGGCTTGGGCAGCTACCGGCTCCGTGTCCGAGTCCGCCGCGCTGCCCGCCTCAGGTCCGCCTCCCTCGGCCATCGTGCAGCGAATGTGCCGGTGCCGGGAGCGCGCACAGGAAATAGACGCACCAGAGTATGTGGTGGCGGAGGCGCGCACCACAGCAGCCAGAGAGAGAGACAGTTTAATTAATAAAAGCTAATTATTCGGTTTACAATATATTTTACAGGTCAATGAAAAGCAAAACTGGATACGTTGGTGACACAGTCGCAATTTAATAATCTGATAACAAACTTTTATGCACACACCGGCTCCTGTTTTTAATGTTTTGTGTGGACTTGTTTGTTTTTTTGTTTTTGTGTTTGTATTGTAGTTTAACCAGAACGCCTATGAAAAAGAGAGCCCAAGAGCCCTTTCATTGGGTTCCCCTGTATGAATAAAGATAGATAGATAGATAGATAGATAGATAGATAGATAGATAGATAGATAGATAGATAGATAGATAGATAGATAGATAGATAGATAGATAGATAGATAGATAGATAGATAGATAGATAGATAGATAGATAGATAGATAGATAGATAGATAGATAGATAGATAGATAGATAGATAGATAGATAAACAGCATATGTAAAGGTTCACTGTTTGTTTTTTGTAATGATGAGTAATTTTGAACTTGCTTGTCTCCATGGAGTGCTAAGAGCAGGGGTGTCCAAACTTTTCTCATCAAGGGCCACATATAAAAACACAGACAAAGCTGAGGGTTGACTGAGGGCCATAGACTGGTCACCAATACAGTGAATACTTCAAATCTGCGTCATTATTACAGTTAGACTGAACCACTAGACATTTATTCATGCTTACATCCTCAGTGGGACAATGGGTTTGTTAAAGTTGATTTTCAGAAATGTACAATAAAAAGCACTGTTTAAGGTAATATCGGCCAATTCACCTGGAAACTTAAGGGCCTAGAGTGCCTTAGGGATAGGGTGAGGAGCTCAGTCATACGGGAGGAGCCTGAAGTAGAGCCGCTGCTCCTACACGTCGAGAGGAGCCAGCTGAGGTTGCTAGGGCATCTGTTCAGGATGCCTCCTGGACGCCTCCCTAGGGAGGTGTTCTGGGCATGTCCCACCGGGAGGAGGCCCCGGGGAAGACCCAGGACACACTGGAGGGACTCTGTCTCTCTGGCCTGGGAACACCTTGGGGTCCCACTGGAGGAGCTGGAGGACGTGTCTGGGATGAGGGAAGTCTGGGAGTCCCTGCTTAGACTGCTGCCCCCGCGACCCGGCCCCGGATAAGCGGAAGAAAATGGATGGATGGATGGACTTAAGGGCCTCGAAAAATTGGTCTGAGGGCCATATTTGGCCCCCGCCCAACTTAAATGAGCTGTTCTAACAGCATAAAAACATAAAAGACATAAAAACGAAGAAAAGGAACAGACTTTGCTGTGAAAATTACATGAGAGTGGCACTTGCCAAGCTGAAGCCTTGCATTTCTGAACTTGTCTCTCAAAGGCAACAGCAGAAGTCACACTGATTTGCAGTAAATATTCATTATTATTGTAGCCTGATGGAAATTAGGTGATGGGTGTGTGTTAAAATGTTAAAAATAATAAATACCACAAATACAATAAGTTCATTATTGGAATACATAAGGTTAAAAAATAAAATCATTTCAGTGTGGTAGTATTAAAAAAGGTCATGTCTTTGTAAAAAGGTATGTATGTAATTTGTTGTGAGTTCATGCATTGTATTGGTTTTATTCTTTGAACACAGTGATGTTAATACACGGTTCATTTTGTGCACCAGTAAAACATACATATGTCTTGAATTTGAAAAAAATTATATTTTATTTTTCAATAAAGAAGGGTTCGGTGAATGTACATATGAAACTGGTGGGGTTCAGTACCTCCAACAAGGTTAAGAACCACTGGTTTAGAGTGATTCATTTGGCAAGGCAAGTTTATTTGTAAACCACAATTCGTACACAAAGTAATTCAAAGTGCTTAAGAAACACATTAAAATCACAATACAACAAATCAAAACATAAATAATCATAAATAATCATTGTAAAATTAACATTAAAAGAGTTTGTGTTCCATGTTTTATGCTGTCACAAACGTTTATGTCTTTATTTATTCATTTACAGGTGTTTTTCTTGCGTAAAAATACCTTGACAACATGCATTTTTACTGTGGGCTGATGATGTCACTTGCTTGTCTCCATGGGGATGTGCTGTTTCATCTGTTATTGGTTGTTTTATTACTTTATCTTGAATGTTCCACAGTATGGCATTAAATGTACAGGCGTTATTCATTAATGCTAAAGTTAAAAGTTAAAACGAGAGATTCCAGGCAGAGCACACACATCTCCTGACAAGACAACCCATTTTAGGTGTTTAATATGTAAAACTTTTATAATAACCTTGGTTATAGGAGTATATGCAAAAATTGTAGCAACACCTGCCATACTAGATGAAAGCTGTCTGAGCGCGGACTGTGTGACTGTCTACAATCTGGAAGAGATAAGGAACTACAATTAAGTAGTATAAATAGGCCTAAGTGTGATAGCAATGACAGAAACTATTACTGCAAATTAAAATGATCGAATAAACAAAGAATGCTGAGTGTTATATAATATCGCTTCATCATTCAATACAGGATGGATGAAAGAATACTTTTTAGGGGTCAGTACTTATTATGGGTACATTTTCTTTGCACTAGTGGGAAAGTTTTTGTTATTTTTTGTACTGTAAGATTTGAGCTGAAGAGTGTTGAATTATAAACTTTTATGAGTTATTATAGATACAAACTAATTACGTAAGGGTTGCATTCTGCTATTTATTTATTGCAGTTAATGTTTTTTTTAACCATATTGTAGATTACGAATACTTTTTGTTTATAGTTTGGCTTCAGTATTATCATTTATCACCTATATTTACTCCCCATATGTCACACTTCAAAATGTGTTATGACATGGCTATTGTAATGAAATAAACCTTAAACTTAACCCAGGAAAGGAAACTAACAAGTACAATTATCAATGAAAAATGAAGTAAGAATTGTGCTACTAATTTTGTTGTGTGTTTAAGCTTTTACCAGGTGAAGAAATCCACAGATGGCCTTCCAGCTCCAATCACAAAGTCTACTTTCTAACGTGACTTGTTATTGACAGAAATACAATAAATCAACACAGACTTGTCCAAACTGGCTTTTTATACATTACAAAACAAAAAGATACATTATAAAATGAATCATCTACACAAATCAAACTTGAGTATTTCAGCAGATCTCAATGCATAATCTAGCATAGCATTTCTTCAATTTTAGAGTTAATAAGTACATTTAAATTAGCAAAATGCAGTGTTGTTAAATAAGGTTGGCTTTTCTGTAACTGAGGATGAAATAAAAAGTGGCAAAATGTTTGTAACATGGGAAAGCAAAATCACTAGATCACTATCAGCAAAAGCAATATGAATGCTTATAAACAAAAGCCCATGAGACGCTGCCCAGTCTGATAAAGCAGAACATTATGGAAGCTTGTGTGTTTTCTTCATCTATGAAAAATATAAAAAAAAGGAATGGAAAATGTCTGAAAATGTTCGGACTACTTAAAGGAATGTAAACTTTGCATAACATTAAGGAATCTGGCCCATTTCTGTTCTTAACCAAAACCAATCCCTGTGAGAAGTAGATGTGAAGGCTTCAGATGTTTAGAAGATACCGGTGGGTAACTCTTTGCTGAACATGCCATCAAAGTCCAGCTCTCTGCTCATGAGGTCGTCCTCCACACTCTCCAGCGCCCACTGGTGGTCTGTCAGCTCTAGTGCCTCCCACTCAGCCTAGAGAGGTAACAATGAGAAATACTTATTCAATTTCCCTTATGAACTGTGTTAAATAAGGAAGTCAATAACAATTATAATAGTACTATATACACACACACCACTTCATCACTGAAATTTTAAAGCTTAACAAATTCATACCTTAAATGCCTTATTTGTATCTGCTGGCATTGCCATAGCTGCACCACTCATTTGCTCCTGCATAATCCTGGACTGATCGGCACCTGTGAGCAGTGAAAACAATGCAATACAATTTAAAAGAGTTGCTGCATTAATAAGTTTTTGCTTTTAGTCGTTGCTAGGGCCACAATCTGCCTCCAGCTGCATAACTATGTGTATAATATTATAATACCATATTTTATTTTAGTTGTCATTTACCATTGTCCTGTCCAAGGATTAATGAGTACATGCTTCTTAGTCCAAAGACATTAAGGAAGTACCATGATGCTGAGCTTACCCTAAACAGGAAGACAATTAAACATTGATTTAGATAATAATGGCCGTCCCTATGACATATATTATTGATAAGTATACCAGGAAGCATCCAGGGAGAGCAGCTCTATTCCTTGTTGTAGCATAGGTTTAAAGCGCAATGTGAGGGGAAATGGAACCTTGGCTGAAAAAAATAAAGACTGTTAATACAAAATAGATAAATCTTGCAATATATAGTAGGCCTACACAGGGATACTCCAAGATACCTACTTGTTACAAATCCAGAAAAGGTCCAGTTTATCCACCCTCCAATGAGAATCATGGGAAGCACATTGGTCACATTTCCTTTCATCATGTCTGTCAACATACTTGGATCTGAAGAGAAGTAAAAGGCAGTCTTCATTTGAACAAAAACATAACATGAGAATTAAGTTAAGGCACATTCAAATCAGCTACATACCTGTCATTGGAGATGGTGGAACCACTTTTCTTTTGGTCTTCTTGAAAAATCCATCTTCTTGATTGTTGAAATAGAATTTCCTCATCAAAAATGACTGGAAAAACAATTTAAAATGTTTTACAACTTTCATCTACTGATTCATTCACTACTATTACCACTGGCTGTTGCAATGAAACTAAGCCTATGTGTACTGTAAATAACTACCTGCTTTGGAATATATTTCCCATTCTCCCTTAGGATTCTGCTGCGAATTAGAACCTGACTGAAATTGGAAAAAAATAATAATATTGAGCAATTGTTTTTTTATGTTGTTGTTTTTTTTTTCTGATTTCTGATACAAACCTGTCAGACACTTGCTCTAGGGTGAGCTTTTTGTCGCTTTGAAGAAGAATTGATACATAATGCCGAATGACCCCCACTAGAAATGTGATGAAGACAATGGGCAGCACCACCCATAGTCGTATGTTGGAGTCAAGCAGCAACTCTGGTTCAGCCATAGAACTTATTGACTAAAAACACACAATATGACATAACATTAAGCAAAGTATGGTTACTATGGTTCTCTTGAGTCAACGAATGGGCATTGAGCTAGTTAGCCATAACCTTTAAATTTACAGTTATAAAAACCCTTGTAATTATTATCTCAATAAACATTAGCAACATCATACCCACACTAATATAGTTCATGAAAGGCTTATTAAAAATCTACAAAATGACATTTAAATCAAAATGCTAGCCACAGGGTTAGCATCATGCTACCTTTTTCCTGGTAGGTCACTGTCGGGAGATGGCGAGATGGCGTGGACGACGAGATGAAATTTACAGCCGGAGGAAAGATATCTCAACCATCTAATGTTTATAGGACTGTTCTAGTTTTCTTTTCGATGCCATAGATTGCTGTATTTCTGTAATCTATGTTCTAATAACTCAATGGAGAAGCAGGTTGTTGGAGCTCTTCAGTCGCATCTCTCCTATTGAAATGCAGTGCCCCCTAGTGGTGATGGGAGAGACGTGTCCAATTTTGCTAATATTTTTTCAAAATATTTCAAGATTATTACTTTTTCAGTATCTCTGTAACGTGTGGTTTATTTTATAATATTATGCCTTCTAAATGTATACGGTTTAACTCGATTATATTGTCCAAATAATCTATGACATTGTAGTGATAAAATTATCCGCTAGGTGTCAGACGTCAGTTTGCTGACTCCGCTGCGGAAGACGCTCTTCCGGTGTCCAAGAGGGAAAGCAGCGCCAAAGGTCCGATTAGCGAAACATCGAGCGATTTTTGCAAATAGTATATGCATAACTGTAAGTAAAACGTCAGCATTACGAGCGTTTTTATCACATGGGCTCTATCTAAATGTTGAATCTAATGACAGTGGTGGATTGCTCCTTTATTTGTTGCAGACTCGTTTTAACAGATATGTCGTCCTAGGGACAGTCATCACGCCCTTGTTTTTACACGTCTTTATTATCTCTATTTACTTTTTTTGCATTTTATTTGCAGATTGTTTATACAAGCTGCGTAATGGGAGGTGATAAAAGGTAAGAATGTGAGGATGTGAAGTGTGCTGTTACTGTTCATGCTGCTTTGAAGAAATGAAAGAGGACACGTTATCATAAAGACATTCAGTGCGTGTGCTTGAGGGTTATAATAGCCCTAATGAAATATTTATTAACTGAATGAATACCATTACAAACATGAAACATTTTAGAAGCTACTTATGTACAATTTAATATCTAGTGCTTAACTGGTGTACTAGTAACTTGTTACTTGAAAACTTTTTGACTGGGAAATGGGAAATCTTTATTGGATTTTAAATAAAGATTTTCTGGGTCCCAGAGATGGAGAGAAAAGTTAAATTCATTGCGAAAATGGGGGACCAAATAAAGTGGTTGCTTCTTGCCTGTGTTATAGACTCAGTCGAGGTGAACGCAGTGGGAGGTACGGTTCAGATGGCCACAGAGATGATGACGACTACCACGATCGAAGAAACCGGGACGAAGATCGAGATTATGATCATCGATGGAGTGATGAGAGGCACAGGGATCGATATGATGACTACAGTCCAGAGGTACAAAAATGGTGCATTCTGTCACTTCCCTGTTGTCCTTGTCTACCATCTCCTTGTCTCCATGGAGATGGAACTATTTTTGCCTAGATCGTTCCACAGTATGTTATTAAACATATCCCTCTGGGATCTATTCAGTTAAATCATCACTCGTCACTTTTTCATCTCATTTATTTATTTGTATTAGGACAGTGCATCTGCTTGTCCGCATGGATTAGTTTAGTTTGCCATTCTGTGGAACATTCCAGGCAAAGCAATACAATCTCCATGGAGAAAGGTGGCAGACCAAATATTAGAAAAGTTACAAAGCACTTAATGATTGAAGCCCAAGGGAATAAATTATGGATAATTTTATTTGACAGAGGGGACGAAAGCGTCGCCACAGTAACGACTCTGATGATGAGTATGATATGGACTACCCAGATCAGGACGGGAGGATGGAGTCAGATGAAGAAAGCAAGACCATAATGCTCCGGGGCTTGTCGCTTCACGTGACTGAAGATGATGTATGTGCATCCACTCTCACAGCACAGTGCACAGCATAGACTTACTCTATGAGGGTTTTAATATCCGCTCACTTCAGAATTAGCCTGCTATAAGAGAGTCATCAGCTGTATTAAAAGTTATACATTATTTATATTCATTAAACTTAAAGCATGCTATAACACTAAGCTTAAAAGCCAAATGTACATGTGAAAAGGACACAAAGCAAAAATAAAAACTGACAGTACATGATATGGTCCAAAAGCCTAATTTAAGACTGAATTTAGTTTTAACGCATATGTCAAATCATTCTCACTGACAAGAGATACAATGATGATTAGAGGCATATTTATAATTATGCATAGATATACATGCATAGTTGTTTCATTAATTCAAAAACTGTAAGCTAAGTTAAATTAACTTGATGTTATTTTGCAGATTCGCACAGCTCTGGAACATCTGCCTGGACCACAGCCAGTAGATATCCGCCTGATGAAGAAACGCACAGGTAAATATTAACAGGTTTACAGGGCTATCGTCCCTCTACTCTTATCTCTACAATAACAAAAAAAGCCTTTTATATCAGCCATCAGCGGACTACACATTGGGTTTGTTGGTATGGAGAGGTAATCTTGATCCCATTGCTTTACACAGAAGAGATCACCTCCCCCTTTTTGTCTTTAAGCTACATCCCTGCCACTGTACAAGCCGATTGTGAGTTTACATGTTGCAGCAAGGCATTCTCACTAACACACCTCCCATCTATATCTGAATGCTGTCTCTAGGTATAAGCCGAGGTTTCGCCTTCGTGGAGTTTTATCACTTGCAAGATTCAACACGATGGATGGAGACCAATCAGGTTGCCTCAACAATCACCAAGTTTAGACTTTATTCTTGGCGATTACAGACCCAGTTTACTGACTTTTCATAAGACATTGTTGCACGAAATATAATCAACCCAGTTAGGCCTACAGTGTAAAATCATGCTACAATTTGCTAGGGCTGTAGTGGTTTCATTGAATAATTGGCCGATTGTGTTGGTTAACAATTAATTTTTTTAATTCTACTAATTATTGTAATAAGATTGTAAGAATTTATATCAGAAATGAGTCAGTTCCCTGGAGTTTTGGGGGCGACTGTACAGTTTAATCTGCCATTTCACTCATGAAGATGTTGGTTACTCTCATTGGTTTATACACAGTAGTTTTTTGTACAAGATTCATAATAATTTTGCGAGCTTTTGCCACCTCCCTTTACTTAATAAATCAATTCACAGGGTATTTTAGTAGACCAACAAATTAATCTACAGCCCTAGTACTATTTGCTTGATAAAATGAGTCTTTTGAGCCAAACTACAGCTTACTACAATAGGCACTTTTCCTTACACTGAAAAGACCTCATAGCCCCTCTGCACACTTGCTCCGGCTCAGTTACTGGGATATGCACTTCTCCATGTAACATGCAATGAGCTGGCAGCACTCCGGTCCCAAACACTGATTTTATTTTGATGATTTGATTATGTTTGGCACACATGCGCTGCCATCTCTGAAGCCCTGTCTCTACTTCTGTCCCCCTCTGACCCCAAAGAGAGTCTAGCCACTCTTTCCTGTTCCGGCTGTGCTCACTCATGCGGTGGGGCACTGTTTTCAGCAGCGCAGAAATAACTCCAGTTTTGAATTTTTACAGAACAAGTTGGTGATCCAAGGGAAAAGCATTGCTGTGCACTATAGCAACAGAAGACAGAAAGCAGAGAACTGGCTTTGTAATTCAGTAAGTGCCTATCTTATTCCCTGTTAAAGGTGCACTGTGCACTTTTCTGGTTTGTCACCTATTTGTCTTCATGGAGATGTTACCGCTTTGCCTGGAATTTTCCACAGTATGGCATTAAACTTGTCTATCTTGCATCTGTTCAATAAAAGATGTTTTATTGCTCAAAATACCTTGAAAAACAGGCATTATTACTGCAGGCTTGCTTGCTTTTTTATAGTTCTGACATTTAATTTGACCTGAAATCATCATCTTTTGTCTGATCATACATAAGTTTAATGCCTTACTGTGGAAAAGCTGTGACATCTCCATGGAGACAGGAAGGCAGTAGACCCACTCCTAGAAAAGTGTCATAGTGCACATTTAATAGTGTAAAATATAATTGGAATCAAATATTATAATGAAACTGTGATTTTATTAAAAACATAATATATTAAAATAAACAATGTAATTTTGTTATACTTTTGCAGTGTGGCCTTTATAATTTCCGGAAAAGACAAAAGTGCTTCAGATGTGGAGCTGCTCAGGCAGGAGACTTGAGTCAATGGAACAATGGAGACAGTGAGTGGCACTATTTATAGTTTATACTTGTACCCTGTTTTCCAACGTATTGCAAGCTTTTAATTCTCAAAAAAATGAACTAGCAAAATAATTGATGGGACATGTATGTTAAGATAATTGGTTATCTGCAGTTTAGCAATTCTATGACAAAAATGTATTATACGGCGGCACAATTTAGGGGAAAAAACGCAATATAGAACATTGTAAACAACTCGAGGAGCATTAACACAGAGAAGAATAAAAATGAACTTAGAAACCTATAAATTTCAGAACACATTTGTTGATCTAACTGAAGGTAAAACCAGCTTCTCTATTTAAAACAAATTATATTTTGTTCATTGCAAAGACATCCCATTATCTAAATATTTGCACCAACTCAAATTCTTATATGATTGTGATAAATTATGCAGCACTCATTGAGCTACTGTCTTCATCTTTGTCACAGCGATCATCTTGAGGAACATTGCACCCGACTCGTCTGTTGATGGCATTTTGTCCTTACTGTCTCCATTCGTGAACCTAAATGCTGGACACATCCGCCTCATCAAAGACAAGCAGACTGGACAGAACAGAGGCTTTGCTTTTGTCCAGCTCTCCTCTCCACTGGTGCTGTATATTTTATTTTCATGTTTTATTATTGTCAAACTGCATTGTGATTTTTCATGTGCTGAATTTAGTGTCTTTATTTTATAACAGGAGGCATCACAGCTGCTAACCATGCTCCAGGGTCTTCAGCCTCCTCTGAAGCTCGATGGAAAAACCATTGGTGTGGATTATGCCAAAAGTGCCAGAAAGTGAGTCTTTGTATTGAACATGTCTTAATAGTATGTTAAACAAACATATTAAACCTTTAGTTATGTTACAGCGTTCTGTGCTGGTAAGAAGCATTTGAACACTCATATTGTCTTCGCTACAAGGCATATCTTTACAGTTGTGTTTAGCCTATGGTAGGTCAAATTCTGAAGCACGATGTATTGATGATGATATATCAACTACTTTATGGCATTAAGATGATAAAAAATAAGGCATAATCCCCGTAAACCATTTTTAAATATACAATATACAAAAAGGCATGAGCAGCAACAAATAAATGGCAGACAAAAAATAATTAGACATATAGGTTATTCATTAAAACTTCTACAAATCAAATTGTATGATAGTACAACTAAAATAACAAAAAACTCCTCATTATTACAAAGAAAATGTACACATGATAAATACTGACCCAAAAATATATTGTTCCAGCCGTCTCATGAACATAAGTCGATATTATCATTATTGTGTTGGGCCTAACCAACAACGTTACTTTGTTTAGGCAGAATGAATGGCTGACTCACTATTACCTGGTACAGGTCTAGTGTCCTAAAGTACTTTAAAAACACTAAATCATGCTTCATATAGGCCCTTTAAAAATACACAAAGTAACCTTTCTAGTGGAGGGTCCACCACCTGCTTGTCTCCATGTTATTGATTTGCCACAGTACAAAAAGATGTCTGTGTAATCCCTCAGTCCTCCAGGTCTGATCTATGGTAAAAGCCAAAAGTAAAATCTGTCAACTGGACAAAAAGTTGTAGAAGTGAAGACATTTCACTGCCCATCCAAGCTGCTTCTTCAGTTTTGGTCAGATTACTGCTGGACACTGCCTTTATATCTATCTGAAGGGAGGAGCTAACTACACTGAAAGTGCAAACAGCTATTGTGTACACTTTCAGTATGTAGGCTAGGTCTGTTGAACCACACTAAGTGTGCACTGTGCCTGAGTCATACTCGGCCCATTCATTCAACTCTTAATGGGTGCTTTCACACCTATTGGCATCCTGGCTAGTTCTATTGTTCTCTTTGTTTCCTTTGTACAAAAAGTTACATTTCATTTACTTTTCTGTGGCTAATGAGCTCATACTTCATTCATTAAATACTGCACATCTGTGCCAGAATTACATAAAGTTGTGTCTGTCAGTTACAGTAGAGCCATATTAACTGGACATCTGTGTTTTCTAGGGACTCTGCTCTGGCCGATGGGATCCGAGCCAACGCTCTCTCTGTCGCCAGCACAGCCATCGCAGCGGCTCAGTGGTCCTCCAGCCAGGTCCAAAGTCTTATCCACTGAACTGGTGTCAATTTGTGTTTAGGCTTGGGGTGTAAAATGCCTCAATAATCTCAGCACTATGGCTTCAGGCCTTCAGTCCATCAAAATTTTCATTAGTTGTCTAATTTATTTAGATTGTAAGAATTTATATGCGCAACAGCAGAAATAACAAGTGAGTTAGCTGAAGATCTGGTATTTTTTGCTTTTATATGTACAAAGGCAGACTAAATTTATGTTTCACTATATATAAATACATTGTTTCCTTGTACTTTTTTCCACATAAATTGTTGTTTCTGTTTAGACTCACATGCAGGTGTAGTCTTGTGAGTGCAGTTTGAAGCATAGAGATAAAAAAATATTTTTGAAAGCTTTTGCCACACCCCCTTTTTAGTCAACTAATTGATCGTCAGGACGTGTCTTCAGTTGACCAAGAATTTTGTTGACTACAGACCTACATGCTATTAATCTTACTACTGTTATCTATGTATCCTATCAAGCTAACAAGAATGTTTAAACACTACTTACTTTATCATAACACTGATGCATAAGTATAATTTGTTGTGTCCATGTTTTTTTTTTAAAATTTGATCAGCAGCCATTACTTAAAGCATAAACCGTGTAATTAATTACACTCATTTTGTGTTGTAGTTGAAGCAAGCCGCCGCAGCAGCTGCAAATTCAGCCTTTGTAACAGCTCCAGAGACCTATGGCCAACAGGTAAGATGTCAAAAATAGAAGGAAGTGCAAATATTAAAATGTTAGTTGTACAATGTTGTATTTGTTTTCTCCCAGGTGCAGAGTTACCAGCTGCCTGAAGGCCTGGCTCCTGTTGGAGATGGTTTGCTCGGAGGTACTGGGGGCTTTACAGGATCTACATGTTGAGTTCTTTGGTTAAACCTTTAATGATTGTTTGGTTTTAAATGTTGTCTGTTTGTAGCTGCTCCAGGACTAATGCCTCCAGGTGTGGTCCTGTCACATGCGGCTCATATCTATCAGCCTGTTGTGATGACTCAGCCCCCCATGCAGGTAAATGATAGTAAATGTTTTAACTTATTCATAATAGAGGGTTCTGGTGTTAGGAAACAAGAACCAAATTTCTTCTAGATATTTATTTTCTGAACATAAGTTCTACTATAAGCTGTAACCCATTCAAAAACAAGAGCAAAACAACAGCAATCTGAACTCACTAGAGCCAGCGTCCAAACCAGACCAGTATCCAACGAATAGAACCTCGGCATGTCTGTGGTCACATAGACTTGAGATAGACTTGTCGGCACAGCAAACAAGCGTACAGAAGCAGTTGCATTAACAACAAAAGGTGTCAACTCTGAACTAAACACAAAGATCATTTCAATACTATACAGGATACATTAATTACATTACAGACATTAAAAAAATATTAAAATTATTCTGACCAGTAAATATCAGTTAGGATGAAAGTTTTTCTCTTCATTGGTTTCAGTTTTCAGCTTTATATGCAACATTTTGAGGACTGTTTCCCACTGAAAAGACACTGTATTTTGTTTTTTTATTTTGTATTTTGTTAATTTTTACAGCAACACTCCTAAAATATTGTTCTGAAAGGGTAGTTATTTATCCATGGCTTTATACTCATTGTCGATGGTCACAAGTGGTACTGATGTCTCTAGAAGTGATGGTATAGAATTAGTATCAGTCTATCAAGCAATTTTTAAATTTCGTTTTAAATGTACATTACAGTTGGTGAATCCAGCTGATGCTGCACAAGCTGCTCTCACTGCGTCACTGCCGGTATCTTCTAATCCTAAAACAACAGTTATGGCCAACACCTCAGGTAAGAGAAACCATGGAACCACATGTACACACCTTTTTATATTTGTGGGTAAACAGTGGCTATGTTTAAGTTGTATTTTGGATGTATGTTTATCTGATTTCTGGAACTAATCAGGTTATTGAAATATAATTTAAACATTGGCTGCAGTTACATGTGCACTCTAAATCTCATCATCAGATTTTTGTTGTTGTAAGTCTTAAAATTACATCTGATTCCTTCCTGATTGTTCACACCAGAGCAAGGAAAATTATGGAAAAAAAGAGCGAACTGGCAAAACAGATTTAAAAAACTTATTTAAGGTTGAATTATTCTAAAATGTATTGTACTTTGTCTTCTAAATACAACAGTCACTCAGATATTCAAAAACACCTAGTGACACGTGTCAGTTAACTTGTGGATTTTTAAATTTCTCTTGTGCACAGATCAAAAATCAAATGTGACTATTATTCTACTTAAGATTTGTTTTTTATGTGACATCTATTAAAAACTAAATATTATGTTTCCATAGCATCTAAACTACTTTTCTTGTTTGTTTGTAGCCGCAGTTGTCCCAGACACCTCCTCTTATCAATACGATGAGTCTTCGGGTTACTACTACGACGCTCAGACTGGGCTCTACTATGACCCCAACAGCCAGGTACCATCCAACTTCACAGACCCTTTAAAACACCGTCATCACAATGATCCTGGAATGAATGCGACTGGAGGCAAAATTAAGTAGACTGTTTACACATTTTCAGTGGTTAAGTAGTATCTGATCTAGATACCTATGATTTAAGCCTTTATTACAAATGTATAGGCCAAATAAAAACAAAATATTGTGGGGACAACATTTCTTTAAGTACTGGTCCAGTAATATCTAAAAATCTGGATTTTGCCTTCATCAGAAATGCTTTTAACTTAATTTTAAATAAACCAATAAAGCAAAATACAATTGCTGATGTCTTTAAACCAGGCTCTGTTAGGGAGTTTACATATATGTGAGTCATTTCCATTCGCCAAACCCATAGATTTTTTTCCATTGTTTGGGATATCACATTTGTGTAATCACATTATGTTCCACTTCACTCACCTCTATTCCAGAATTTTGAATGTATTTGTTTACAGACTCACAAAAGAGTCAATAGATTTACAAGCACAATAAATAAATAATTCACATCATCTTTATGTTGAATGATGCATTTCTTTTGGTTCCACAGTATTACTATAACTCAGAGACACAGCAGTATCTGTATTGGGACAGTGAGAAACAGATTTACGTCCCCGCTCCAGGATCAGAGACGAACACAGAGGAGACGCCCACAACA
The DNA here is from genome assembly GCF_009829125.3 of Periophthalmus magnuspinnatus. Classification (NCBI taxonomy): domain Eukaryota; kingdom Metazoa; phylum Chordata; class Actinopteri; order Gobiiformes; family Gobiidae; genus Periophthalmus; species Periophthalmus magnuspinnatus. The sequence goes on along the minus strand of NC_047130.1, from coordinate 21,636,852 downwards.
AACGCCTCAAACTCAGCTTCAACTAAAGAGCCAAAAGAGAAGAAGGACAAGCCCAAAAGCAAGTCTGCACAACAGGTAGTACACATCAGAACATTTAAAGGGGCACTATGTAACTTTTCTGGTGGAGGAACAATCTTTTTCTCATCAAGATTAATGTTGTTAACAGTATCAAAAGTCAGATAACTTGTTCAAATGAGTATGTAGTGTCTGAAAAAGTATCGCTACAGAAAAAGTCTCATAAAGGGAACAAAATTTGACTTTTCCTGAAGAGTTTTAGAATAGTTGATTAGCTGATTAGCTCAAAATCAGTTTAATAATAGTATTTTCTTGCATCATTTTTATCTTTGAGTTAAAATATAACTTCTCTAAAAAATTGTGTTTTCTTAGTATCAAAATAGTTAGACTTTTTAGTATTGTGACAACATCAATGGAAAAGTTGTTGTTTTGCCTGGAATGTTCCACAGGTAACTGTGTTTTGGCAACAAAAAACATCTGTAATGGAATCAATCAAAGATGGAGAAGTACATTGTGGAACATTCCAAGCAAGAAATAACATTTTCATGAGACCATCAGATGACTGATCCTCCACCAGAAAAGTTGCACAGTGTACCCCTAATCTTGCTGTGTAATCTTGCTTTATTTCATATTTCTGCTTGTTATAAATTGTGTGTTAGATTGCAAAGGACATGGAGCGTTGGGCCAAAACTTTAAACAGACAGAAGGAAAACAACAAGAACAGTTCAGGAGCATCCAGAGAGGAGGAGAGGAAAGAGTCTGCCTCTGCTGACGCCGGGTTCTACCTGTTTGAGAAAAAGGTAAATTGAAGGCTCTGTTATTGGAAAGTTTTGTTTTAATATTATTTTGTCAGAAAACAAAGATTTTTGCTTGTTATTTCAGCAAATGGGAGGAATTGAAATACCACCTTCTTTGACTGAACCACTGAGGATTCAAGAGCAAGAGCCTGCTGCCAAGGTTTGTTGTGACTTTTCTTTTTAAGTAATAATTTACTGACAATTTTCTTTCCTTTGTAAAGTTATAAACATAAAAAACTAGCAGCACATCAGCAAACAAGTTGTCCTGTAAAAATGTGTTAATTGCCAAATGATTTATGCTGACTGCTTACCTTCTAACATATGTTGTACACATTCTAGTCAATATACTAGTAATTCAATTACAGCATTCAATTTTATTACAATATACAATCTACGTATCTTTTCTGGTGCAGTGTTTGCCACATTGTCTCCATAGAGATGTTATTGCTTTACCAGGTATTTTCATCAATATGGCATTAAACCAGCTCCATGGAGAAAAGCAGGTGGCACTACCAGGCCAGGAGAGACCCCTGCTAGGTGTGCAATAAAAATAATTGCATAATAGATGTGTTAAATATAATATGGTGGAAAATTCCAGGCCTTCTCTGCTGCTGCCCGACACACATCAGAGACTCAACCACACTCACCATCTTCAAAACAGCCCTGAAAACTCACCTGTTCAAAAGTGCCTTCAAATAACTGTGTCTCCGTTTTATCTGTTTCTTTCATTTGTTTTGTCTGTGTTGAACTGTGTGAAGCGTCTTTGAGTGTCATGAAAAGTGCTATACAAGTGTTACATATTATTATAATTGTTGTCATCAGGGTGTTTTGGTGGCGTCATACAGCGGGGACAGTGACCCGGAGGAGGCAGCAGTCGACGAAGAAGCTAAAATCACAGACTGGTCAAAGAAGGTGTGCCTTTTGTGCCGGAGGCAGTTTCCCACAAAAGACGCGTTACTCAGGCACCAGCAGCTCTCTGACCTCCACAAGGTGAGACTACGGGGGAGGCGGCATGGCCATCTGCTAACACTGTGGGCAGAATACATGAATATATGAGAATCATAATAATGAGAGGGTAATGAGGTTTTTTCTGTTGTAGCAAAATTTGGAAATTCAGAGGAGAACCAGACTGTCTGAAGCTGAACTGGAGGAGCTTGAGAGGAGAGAAGCAGAGGTACAAGTCAAAATGCATAAGCTTATCAATATACACGCATAGTAATGCCAAAATACACACTGTTTTTAATATATCTATTTGAATCAATTAAATAAATCCAATGCGACTTTTATTCAAGAAGTATTTTATAAATTTAAATGAAGATGAATTTCTCAATTCTCAGTTTAAATCAGATGGTCAGAAACATTAACATATAGACGATACTCGAGTATGAACTGTTAAACTAAAAGAACACAATGAAGAGACTGTATAAATCATTGTTAATTTTCACCAAAAATAAGTCTCATAAATCCCATTCCTAATTTTAATCCTTGGTCTTGAACTGTAAGTTGTAGATGTGCCTCAGTAGATTTTGTAGCAGCACTAATGCATTTTTTTATTCTGATTTCTGAGTTTCTGGACTTTACAAAGTGAACAGATGTGTGTGTTTGTGCGCAGCTGAAATACAGAGACCGAGCTGCAGAGAGGAGAGAGAAGTACGGAGTCCCTGAACCTCCAGCTCCAAAGAAGAAATTCAAGAAGCACCAACCGGCTGCCACAGTGTGAGTGTTAAACTTGTATATTATAGAATAGAATTAATTTGTTTGTAATTTAAAGTTTGATCTATTCGTTGTATCTTCATAGGATTCAGGTGAATTTTGAGGCTTTTTCATGACTCGAAACATATTATATAGTTTTAAATTGGTCTTTTGGATGAATCTATTTTATTGCTGATATTTGACCATTTTCTTCAGTAGCACATTATTGATTCAAATTAAACATGGATTATTATTTTAAATACCATGTTGACCTTTTACCTCAGGAGCTACGAACAGCCCACTAAAGACGGACTAACCAGTGACAACATTGGGAACAAAATGCTGCAGGCGATGGGCTGGCAAGAGGGCAAAGGCCTGGGACGACATCAACAGGGAATCACCACTCCCATCGCTGTAAGTGAACGTGCCAAAATAGTTGATCAAATAGAAGTTTAAGAAAGAGTGATCAAACACCTTTGTTTATGCATCAATGTACAATATCAACTCAAATCACACCAAAGCTTAACAGGTTTTATTATACAATTTCAATAATGTATTAATTTGTATTTATACAGGGAGAGCTAATGAGAGCACTTTTCAAAATACAGAAAAACACAAACAAAAACAAGTATAAAAGTCCATATAAAATATTACAAACAAGAGCAGGTGTGAGTGTAAAAGTTTGTTACCAGATTAATTGTGTTTGTGGCACTAAAGTATTCAATTTTACTTGTCCTTGAAATATATTAAATTTGTGAAGCTAAACAGCCAAAAGCCCTTTTTTCCCATCCCAGTTCTGTTCTGAATACCGCGTGTTCAACCACAATAAATGTCTTGTTAGCAGAGGCACGCCCTAATCTAAAGCAACTGAACCATTACATTATTACAGGCGACAGTAGCTCAGGTGGTAGAGCGGTCAGATCCACTGATCCATAGGTTGGCGATGCGTTTCCAGCTCCCACCGATGAATGCGGTCATTGTGTCCGTGGGCAAGACACTTAACCCATCTCGCCTCAGTGTCTGCCTACACTGATTTATAAGTGTGTGTGTGAATGAGTGAGCGGTTCCTTGATGTAAAGTGCTTTGAGTGACTTGAAGGTGGAAAAGTGTAAAAATGTGACCATTGCCCGTGACCATTTACTACAACCTCAGTGAGTCTCAATCATGAAAAAGTGGACACTATAAAAGGATTTTGTTTATTTTAATGTTGTAAAGCCAGAATGTATTTTAACTCCTATATTTTATTTTGTAGTTTGAGTATTTTCAAGTAGCCTATCATTTTACAGCCACCAATTTGCTGTTTTATGTCTGACCACGAAGCTAAATAGCAGAGAAGTTTATAATACTTGTCAAGGTAACTCTTGACACACAATCAAATGCAGATGGCAAGATTTATATGAAGCAATTGGAAGTCTGTCCTTAGGGAAGCCCGGTCCAGTCTGTCTAATTTTTATAACCATTCTTTTTTGTCTTAGGCTTCATTAAGGACCAAAGGCACTGGTTTGGGTGTAAAGGGATCTGCGTATGAACTTTCTGCTTCAGACACATATAAGGATGCCGTCAGAAAAGCCATGTTTGCCAGATACACTGAGCTAGAGTGAAACAACAAACTGATTTATATTTAAAGTGGAGGGGCCAAGACGAATTTTTACTGTGAAAATCCTGTATTTCTATTCTGTACATAACATATTGTGTATGAAGGTCATATCATTCGATTCATCTTGTTTTTGTGCATTACATTATTTGTCAACTATGATTAAACTGCAGACATCAGTACTGTGTCAATAGTATACTTTTTTTAATTCTCCGGTTGGTTTAAAATGCAGCTGTTTTTAACTGGTTGAACTGTATCTTCAGTCATTTATGACCTACATTTTACACTATATACTGCACACGCTTGTATCATAATGCAGTATTTACTTTGCCTCGTCTGCATTCATTTCCTGTTTCCTAAAGGCTGAATGGTGGACATGTTTTATCTGCTGCTGTCTCCCTAAAAATGGTGTATTCAGACATATTTCAAAACATTAAAGCTAATTACAGATGGGGAGAATCCATAATATCCAGTTAACAACTTTTTTAGGAGTAAAGTGATTTTTCGATTAAATCTATTGTAGAATAGAGCTGCCAGTTTTGATCATTTTAGTAGTCAACAAGTCAGACAATTATTTCTTTTGCATATTTAGTTTAGTTTATTTTACTTAGTTGCATTTAATTTTTTTCTTTAAGTTATAGTCCTCTGAGACTGAGGGGACACGGGTACCAGACACAGGTATGAAATATTCTTACTGAAGGATTCCTGATAGAGAATATTTACAAATAAAGTTATTTTTTTAGCTTGCATCTATGGCAGACCTGTAGTTTTATCTTTTAATTTTATAATTTGTGTTTAAATAAACATAGATTTTATTTCCTCCTCAATTCCAAGACCATCTACTTCCCTGTGTTGCTGACATCAGCTCTTGTTTTGTTCTATTCAAACTCTGTTATACATGTATTAACAGACAGAGAGGATAATCCTGGAACAGTCCTGGCTGAGTGACTGTGGCTCCCATAGCCAGTTGATTAAAATCAGGAGTCTTGTTGGGACACTGGAGATGCCCGATCATTTTACAGTGGATCGACTTACCCCAATCTGTGTCAGTTGACTAAGCCTTTTACATAACACAGAATCCACAGCTCTGATAAATCTGCACTCTGCACCACATGTCACAAATGTACTTCAGATTGACGGGGTTGATGCAGAAAGAAGTGAACTACTCAGAAAATGTTTTGAGACTGGAACAAATGACATCCTTGGACTAAAAATAAAACTACAGGGATTGGTTGTGGTTAAAGGCAGACTGCGTAACTTTTCATGGGGAGGATATGCCACTTTCTTGTCTCTATGGAGATGTACTAGCTTTGCCTGGAATAAATCCATCAAAAATTTCATTACAGGTGGTTTTAGTCATTGGCTTCAGCTTCCTGTTATCTGTGACATTTAGACGACTTTTCCCCTCATTCAAAAGATGCAATATTTTGTTTTAAATTGTTAATTGCTATGGGAACGGTGCTAATTTTTCATCATTCTGAAAGCAATATAGTGCAAAAAATCTTAAAAACATGCATTCTTACTGTGAGTGGACCCGCTTTTCCACTGATCCGACCGGTAACTATTAGACCTGGTGTCACCTTCTTATCTCTGTGGAAATGGATGAGTTTAATGCTAAAGTACATTCCAGACAAATCAATAAGAGACATGGAAGTAGGTAGCACATCCTCCACCTGAAATGTTACACAATACACAATGAAACAAGCGATTACAGCATCTTTGTACAAAAAGATGAACAGTAACCTAATTCTACTCTTTCTAAACACAAAAGTATCCCCAGTGAAGTATTCATTTTAGTTGCGTGGTTTTTAGCATGTTGCTCGGGGATCCCAGGAAAGTCTCCATGTTTATTTTTATAACTGGTTAGTATGTGATGCTTATATATCTAAGAACTGTGTAGTCAGGTGCATTGACCCGCAGTTCACAGTCTCCAGTGTTGCAGTATTTTTGTTTCTTTGCTCCAGGATTTAAAAAAAACAACATCCCAAAGAAAATCTGCAGCTAAACTCTCTTCCTACAGTGGCTCCTACAGCGATAATAAACTGGTCTAGAGCAGAGAAGTCCTTTAAGTCTGTGTACAGCTGTGGAAAAACTATGTAATAAGTGAACACTCATTTCAGTGGCTTATTATAATGAAATGGTATTATCGTTTTGGGCTTTTAATCACCTTTTATTTAATATTATGTGGTCAAAGAGTTCACTCATTTCAACGTATATTATGCAAGAACATGCAGGTATTGCTCAAGTACAAGGCACACGTGATTTTTTTCAGTAGTACAGCGAAATATAGATCCAAAAATCATGGTCTTGTTGGCGGATTTGAAGAAAATTGGTAAAAGGTCACATTTTTTATACAGTGCTTTTCCACCTCCAAGGCACTCAAAACACTTATTGGATGTTTTTAATCATGAGGTCCACAGCTAATCTTCAGTTGGCTTCTGATTTGGAGCAAAGTTCAGATTTTGGAGGAAGAAACTTGACAATTTTTTTGCACTGATTAAAAGTCTGCTTTGAAATTAATATTGAAATCCATTTTTATTTGGTTCTAATAATAAAAATATGTATATATACTCATTTTCGGTGAAATCTCCCAGAGTTAACTCACAATTTAATCCTCGCTAGATGCCAAACTACTAACTTGCTGTACATTCTCCTGCTCTTTGACCTCTATCCTGTCCTCCTCTATACCCGACCTGACCCCTCCTTCAGTGCACGGCTCCCACAGAGAGGAATAATGCGGGTCTTTATCTTTCCCCTGCAGAGCCTGTCTTTGAGTCTGTCTTTGAGCTGTGTGTACTTACAGTCCTGGGCCCCTTTGATGGGACAGAGGGGGGAGGGGGGTCAGAGGGGGGACAGAGAAGGCAGACCCCAGCAGACACTTTGTGAGTAAAAATTTTCTCAGATGATTGAAGTGAAGACGGAAAACAAACCTTGGTTCCTGTGGTGACAGATGTGTTCTCATGATGCGTGCTTATGGTAAACTCCCTGTTGGCGCTGAGTGAAGGTGACGTACTGGAACATTTTCAGGGCACAGGTTTGGTTTTGGTGTGAGTTTTTTTTTTTGGGGGGGGGGTTTCAGTGGAGATGCTACTCATTTGTTGCCGGTGAATCCAAAATGATATCTCTCTATTTTTTTATGCAGATTAATATCAGTCTGGTCCCCACGTCCTCCTTTGCATCTTGAGTCCAGTCAAATGTCATCGTCCAATCAGATTTGTTTTTTTCAGTGACCCATGTGAAACACAGGAGCTCATTGGTCATCTATGATTTAGAAATAAAATCAAATTTATATCATCTCATATTAACAGTTTAGTGCTTTGCTCAATGACTGTGCAGAAATCGGTTGGGTTTAAAAAAAAAATGTTTTCCTTTATTTTTTCTGATATGGATGGACCCTGTGTGTCCCTGATTGTCGAGTCCACCTGTCAATCACATAAAAATGGGGAGATTCACGATGACCAGACTCACATCTTCATAAAGTATTGGAGAAGTGTGTTTTCTGGTTCCCAGTCAAACTGATTTGTTGAATATTCTCAGTCAAATGTGGGATATATTCAGTGGTAGAAGAAGTATTCGATTGTGTTACTAAAGTAAAAGTACAGACACCGGAGCAAAATAATACTCAAGTGGAAGTAAAAACTGATCGGAAAACTGAAAGAATCTACTTAATGTACTTAAAGAGTAAAAAGTAAAAGTATTTTGCACAGATTTTTAAATCTAATAAAGCTTCAGATGTACCAATTTTGAAGATTTATGCTGAATTTTGTTCAACACAAATCTTCAAAATTGGAGAGTCTCCGCCTCAGGTGGAGGAGTTCAAGTATCTCGGGGTCTTGTTCACAAGTGAGGGAAGGATGGAGCATGAGATTGACAGTTGGATCGGTGCAGCATCTGCAGTGATGCGGTTGCTGTATCGGTCTGTTGTGGTAAAGAAGGAGCTGAGTCGAAAGGCAAAGCTCTTGATTTATCGGTCAATCTACGTTCCTACCCTCACCTATGGTCATGAGCTTTGGGTAATAACTGAAAGGACGAGATTGCAGATACAAGCTGGTGAAATGGGTTTCCTCTGCAGGGTGGCTGAGTGCTCCCTTTTAAATAGGGGGAGGAGCTTGGTCACACGGGAGGAGCTCGGAGTAGAGCCGCTGCTCCTACACGTCAAGAGGAGCCAGCTGAGGTGGCTCGGGCATCTGCTCAGGATGCCTCCTGGACGCCTCCCTAGGGAGGTGTTCTGGGCATGTCCCATTGGGAGGAGGCCCCAGGGAAGACCCAGGACACACTGGAGGGACTCTGTCTCTCGGCTGGCCTGGGAATGCCTTGGGGTCCCACCAGAGGAGCTGGAGGATGTGTCTGGGCTGAGGGAAGTCTGGGAGACCCTGCTCAGACTGCTGCCCCTGCAACCCGGATAAGCAGAAGAAAATGGATGGATGGAGAAACAATTTATACAATTGTTTTTGTTTTTTAGTGGTTTGTATTTGTATATTTTTGCTTGTTCAAACTATGAACATGTTAAAAATAAACCTCAGCCTTTTCAGCAGGTCTGAAACAGTTTAAAAAATACTTTTACTTTTCAGTCCTGCTCAGAAATGTAGTTGAGTAGAAATATGCTTGCTCTCAAATGCAGTAAAGTAGAAGCAAAAACTACCCATTTTGAAATTTACTTCAGTAAAGTACAGATACCTAAAATTTGTACTTAAGTATAGTACTTTATTGCTTTTACTTTGTTAGATTTCACCACTGGATATACTGTACACAAAATGAAATCCTATGATGGTAAAATGTACATCAACACTATGAGCGTAGCAGGTCCCAGAGGACATTTGGCACCAGAGTTCAAAACAAATTGAGCAAGTGTTTGGGAAGGACCATGTTGATTTATTATTTTTTTATTTCACCGGATTCTTGTGTGTAATATTTGTTTCTTTTGTCTGAAAATAGACCAAAGTTAGTGTGTGATAAGGGGATCTGTTGGAGCCTTTTCAAACTGTGCTTTGTTACTATTAATGAAAGACACTGAATCAAAGCAGGGAGACTGTGTACTGTTTGTACTGAATGGATCAGACAATGGCCCAGTTTTATACTTAGGTAAAACATTTGTCGTAACGGTGGGTGTAGCGGACCAAAGACGTGCAGGACTCGGTACAGGTTTACAGTGTTTTATTTACAGGTGGTGAAAGTTCAGTCTTAACAGTTCATGTAACACACACACAGGGAGCGGGAGGCGAACCAGACGGGAGTGGTGCCGAGCAGGGACGGGAAACCAGGACTGAGACGAGGACAGGATCAGGATGAGACCAGAGCAAGCCAGGCAGAGATGTCCAGAGCGGGCACGAAGACAGCCAGGGCCGGAGCACGACGGGACCAGGAACAGGACAAGGGAAGACCCAGCAGGGATAGTCCAGGGAGCAGGAGACAGGAAGCAAGCCTCAGGCCAAGACAGGACAGGAGGCGAAGACGAGGGGTGGACTGTACCAGAGCTGGAGCACAGGGTCAGGAGCAGGAACGAGTGAGGGAGCAGGAATCTGGGAAAGTAGCAGAAATCCGGTAAGTAACGGGCAGACAGGCAACACAAATACAAAGCTAGGCAGAGGCATATACGTTGACACACGGACTTCTGTCTTCTGTGTCTTCTGCCGAGCCCTCATATACTCGACAGCAGGTGGTGATGATTGTGCTAATGCTCTCCAGGTGCGCACGGGAGGAGTAGGAACTCCGCCCAGCTCCGGATTCAGACAGGTAGGAGAGGGGGAGAGCACACAGGGAGACAGAGAATGCAGGCATCATGACAACATTTGACTCGTTTTAACACTGTGTAATATAATTTGGGCCCTTTAAACTGTTTTTCTTGTTCTTGTACTGCTTGCCTAGTTTTGCGTGACCTTTGCCCTCATTTCTCTTCCCTATAGCCGTTAGTTTTGGACCCGTGCTATCTGACAGTCTTCACTTGTTCAATGAAGCCATTCTGCTCTGCACATACAGAGATGTTCCCTGTGTGGTGACACCTCCACAGTGACGCACAGGAAAGCCTCGTAACACCTCGAGGCGTCTACAGCCACAGCTCTGGACATAACTGATGTTCACACAGCAGGAGGACTCAATCTGCCACAGCTCATAAACAAGTCCAGGTTTTGTGTATTTCTCATTATTACTTGGTTTGGTGGGGTAGTTTCAGTTTGGTTGGTGTTGTCATTAACTTGGTATTAGTCTAATCCTAATTATTCTGCAAGTTTTGGCCCTTTTTAACATTGCAGTTGCCAGGTTACAGTTATGGAAATAGGCAAAGCAAGACATGTTTAGTTCAAAGTGCTTTACAGAATAAGAAAGACTTTAAAATCACAATACAACAATTCAAAACTTACATAACCATTGTAAAATTAACCTTAAAAGAGAAGAGTGCTGAATAAAAACACATTCAAAAAACATTCATTTAGGAAGTAAAATTATAAACTTAACCAAAATTAGAAAACTAGGCAAGATTTTTTGTAAAATTTGAAATATAATTGTTATGTTTTAGTGAAATGTGAGGTCTCTATACAGTATAAATGTGTTGATTCACTGAAGACTATACCATACTCAGTCACTAACTTGACCTAAAGTTTCAAGCAATTTCTGTAGTTTTTGAAGTACTGCAGCAGACCAACAGAAGACATTTGTTTGATTTTTTAATTAATAATTGCTATGACAACAGTGCAAATTTTTTCATAACTCTGAAACTGGACCTGAAACTGGAGATTATCAAAAAAAAAAAAAAAAAAAAAAAAAAATACTGACACATTTAGCTGAGCAGCAGTGTTACAGTTTTTAATTGTTAATTGCTACGGCAACAGTGCAACTCTCAAACTGGACCCCGTGGAGACTATCAAAACATGCACTGCACTAAGATGGATCCAGAATAAAACCACGTAAAAACAAAAATCTCATTGAATGTACTAATTTACAAATGTTTATTGCAATATTTCCTCTGTCCTTCTCTGTTAAAGGGCTCATATTACGCTATTTTCTGATCTATGTTATGAAGTTGTTTCCTCATCACAAACAGACCTGGAGATTTAAGCTGAGCTCTTCTTTCAAACTGAAAACACTCTGTTCCACCTTGTGATGTCATGTGGTAATACAGGAAGTGCTCCACTGTGTTTTTAAACTCCACACACCTTCACTAGAATCATTTGGATCATTTCAGCCCTGGAATTACCGATCACTACTGAACTAAAGATAAAAGGTAGCTGTTGAATACTACCACTTCATGACATCACAAGGTAGAACAGAGCATTTTGAGCTTTGGAGATGTAGACAGACGAATGAAGTGTTACTCAAACATGTGTGAATGAAACAAAACACAACTCCAGGTATGTTTTTGAAGAGGTAACAACATTATAACATGACTTAAAGCTCACAAGACCTTACAAGAGTCAGTTTTACATAATATAGAACCTTCAAGTCTCACATGTTCATATTTCCAGGACCACCCTTGCCGAACCTCCCTATTGTGAATTATCTCACCGTACTGTGCCGGTGATGAATGCTCTTAGAGGTTGGACTTAATTGAATTTGATTGGAGTTAACTTTGGTCCGAGCTCAGCAGAACAAACTGAATGTGTTTAGTGGTGTGTGAGGAGATCGCTGCTGCACATTTATCCTCATTACTGACAGAGGGCTTCACACACAAGAGCACTCTGTGAAACACTCAGGACACAAGGTAAATCTGATGAAGTTATGTTTTTCATTTTGTATTATCACCATTCAAATCAAATCACTTGCCGTTGTTAAAGTTGCACTATGTAACTTTTTGTGGAAGTGGTGATCTGCTGCTTGCTCGTCTCCATGGAGATGTTATTTCTTTGCCTCACAGTGGTTCACAAACTTTTCACACCAAGCACTACATATTTGGCTTTCCGAGAATCACCAGATCTAAACCCAAAAGAACCCCACGTACCAATAGAGACACATACCACAGTTCGAAAAACACTGGCCTATAGAATGTTCCACAGTATGGCATTAAAGGTCCTATATTATGCAAAATTGACTCTTGTGAGCTTTAAGCCATGTTATAATGCTGTTGCCTCATCAAAAACATACCTGGAGTTGTTTTATTTCATTCACACATGTTTGAGTAATCCTTTATTAGTCTGTCTACATCGCCAAAGCTCAAAATGCTCCGTTCCACCTTGTGATGTCATGAAGTGGTAGTTCAAGTTAACAGCTCCTTTTACCTTTAGCTCAGTAGAGATTGGCAATTCCAAGGCTGAAATTATCCAAATGATTCAAGTGAAGGTGTATGGAGTTTAAAAACACAGTGGAGCACTTCCTGTATTACCACATGATGACATCACAAGGTGGAGCAGGATTTCAGCTTCTGTTACATGCAGCATTTTGATGACTTAAATTGAATTAAATTAAAGAACAACTCATGACTGACCGTACTTTCTTCGTACTAGACTTGAACAAAGATGAGCATGTCGGTGTTGAGGAGTGGGTTGAAACACTGGGCATCTTCCTTCGCGGCGACCTGAACGATAAAAGCCGTTATACTTTCCAGGTATACGATAGTAACGGTGACAATTCGATACCTAAAGAAGAAATGCACCGTTTCATGAAACCAAATTGAAGTTCTATCTCGAGGTAGAAGAAATTTTAGACGATGCGTTTAAAGTGATGGACTATAATCATGATGGAAAATTGTCCTACTCTGATTTTCAAAAGGTAATCCATAAGAATGACATGTACTTGGAAGTGTTCGGAAAGTGCCTGCCAGATCCGCTCGCTGTGAAGGCTTTTGAAGCTCACCTTGCGGATCTTAAGGAGATTGTGAAAGCTAAAGGTAAAGGAGAGTTAAATATACCTAGAAAAGGATGCTTCCTAAATAAAACCAGCGTCACTCCAACCCTTAATTCTCTACCGCTGCAGTCCAACTAGCTGGATTTTTACTGACTGCCTTGCAGGAACCTCACCTGCCACCCATGTCACCGAAAGATCCAGCGAAATGTTCCAAATCAGGCATGCCTTATACAAATCCAGTCAAAGCAAATCTGCCAACCAAATCTACCAGATCTACCCCAAAATCTACCAACAAAGTGACCAATATAGCAACACAACACAAGGAGATTGTGAAAGCTAAAGATAAAGCAGAGTTAAATATAGCTAGAAAAGGCAGCTTGTTAAATAAAACCAGCGCCACTCCAACCCTTAATTCTCTACCGCTGCAGTCCAAAAAACCATCTGGATTTTTACTGACTGCCTTGCAGGAACCTCATCTGCCACCCATGTCACCAAAAGATCCGGCAAAATGTTTCAAAGCAGGCATGCCTTATACAAATCCGGTCAAAGCAAATCTGCCAACTAAATCAACCAAATCTACCCCAAAATCAACCCCAAATCTACCCCAAAATCTACCAACAAAGTGACCAATCTACCAACACAACACAACTCTACAACAACGCGGAAGTCTGCAATCACTTCCCGTAAACCCATGTAAGCACTTTTTTTTTTTTTTTTTTTTTATTAAGTAAAAGGGATTTGTAGAGACCTGGTGCTAGCATGTCTGCATGTTGGTAACAGGTCTGACAAAATCCTCCAAAAACACATTTGTAGGAAGAAGAACGATGATTGGAAGGTAGATTTTAAGATATTCCTCACTTATCTTGTGCATTCCAAGCATCCAATTTTTTTTTTTCCACATTGAGTTTATAAGTATTTTTCACAATTTTCAGAGTTTTGCCCTAACAACAACAACCAACAACAACTAGCATGCTAACACAGACTATCGGACAATGAGATCCATGATCATTAGATGCCAACAGCGCACAGCGGACATATGTTGACCTATACAATAAAACTGTACTGGGGCAAGACAAACTTGATTTGTTATTATGTTGTTTTCTCAAAGCCCCCATAAAGAGAGAAACAACAAGGCCAGTTATGTCACCCGGACTGGCAAAAAAAACAAAAACAAAAAAAAAAAGTAAATAACTCTAAAATTTGTGTGTGTGTATATATATATATATATATATATATATATATATATATATAAAAATCCTGAAAGTAGCCACCCTTTGCTTTGTTCAAAAATATGTAGTAGAGTTATTTCACTTTTCTTTTAACTTTTATCTTCCTTCATATATTTGATTGATTTCTGTATGCACCTAAAACGTAGAAAGTAATAAAAATAAAGAAAAAATAACATTGAATGTGATGGTGTGTTCAAACTTTTGACTTGTGGTGTAGTTCTCCATAATGCTGAAGTTTAATCATAGTGCCCTTTTTAAAACACTCTTCTATCTAGTCTCTCTCTTTCTCTTAATCTTTTGTGCTCTTCAGTTAGCCTGGCCTCCCACTGTCACAGACCTCCTTGTTGTTGCCTAAATCCACTCACAGCTCCTTGGAAAATCTTTGTTGATGCTTCTACAGTTTTGTCTTTATTACAGTTTATTAACTTCAGCTGTAACCAAAGGCAATGTTTTTAAGATCTTACCATGGAGAAACAGGGGATTAGGGGCCCTAGAGGAGTTGGTCTGTTGTCAGTTGGAGAAATTGTCAGAATAAAATGTGCAGCTTTCATTCTGAACTTTAATAAACACAATAAAAGACAATGTCAACATCATGGCTTATGCTCTGTATCCACTCAAGTGAAGGGGCAGGGCAAAAAACTACACTGTATATGGAAAATAAATGTGCAAAATGTGACTTTTCTGATTGGGGTTTCACCACTTGCTCGTCTCCATGTTATTACGCTCACTGGAATATTCCATTATATACATTAAGCGTATCCATCTAGCATTTATTTTTCATGCAGGTGTTTTATTGCACAGAATATGTAGAAAAACACATCTGCTGGTCAGAATGGAGACTGATCTTGTGTTGAAATCCTGATCTAAAGGAGTGCTGATTCTTCTTCTCCCTTTGATAGTAGTAAGTTCATTTGTGAAAACCGCTGGACCCTTGTTTCTATGGTAACCTCTGTATCCTCACCATACTCTCCATTTGCCTCTGCCATAACTCCAACACAAGGTGAACAATTAGAGGACAAACGATCATATGCATGTTAATTAATGGACAGCTGGAGAAATATTTTGATCTTGGTCTTTTGAGGAAAATTACTTGAAGAAACCACAAGAATCCCTATTAATTATGTAGATGTTGACATTACATAAGCCATCCCCAGAGCTTAAAGAAACAGTAAGGTGCAAAATTAATGACCAAGCAAGCCTATTCTTTTTAATTGGCTGGAATTAGCTATGTTAATGGATATTTTGATTTCACCCCATAAAATTAAAGTCACGTTAAGCAATTTTTGGGGCTAATGGAAAGTCTCACAATTAATGCACGTTTGGCTTTAAAGGTCCTGTATTATGCAAAATGGACTCTTGTGAGCTTTAAGCCATGTTAGAATGTTGTTACAGGCTCAAAAACAGACCTGGAGCTGTGTTTTGTTTCATTCACACATGTTTGAGTAACCCTTTATCATTAGTCTGTCTACATCTACAAACTTCAAAATGCTCTGTTCCACCTTGTGATGTCATATAGTGGTAGCCTTAAAGTTAACAGCTCCTTTTACCTTTAGTTCACTAGAGATGGGCAATTCCAAGGCTGAAATTATCCAAATTATCCAAATGATTCTAGTGAAGGTGTATGGAGTTTGAAAACACAGTGGAGCACTTCCTGTATTACCACATGACATCACAAGGTGGAACAGAGTATTTTACATTTGAGAATAGTACTATAGCCTAAATATGCAGGGTTTTTGTGTTAAACATGTGTGAATGAAACAAAACACAACTCCAGGTCTGTTTTGGATGAGGAAAAACCATTATAACATAGATCAGAAAATAGTGTAATATAGGACCTTTAACGAAACATGCCTGAAATTGCCTGACCAGGCCAATGAATATTTGTTAACACAATATAATAATATACAGGCTTACCACCATTGAATAAACTTGAGTGAATTGGATAATGAATTCAAGTGCAACACAACAGCCCCCATGAGAGCGATCCCCAGCACTTATTACCTCATCAGGCGCCCTCTTCACTCCCAGGACAAATTTACAGCTTCAATTTAAAAGTATTCAGAATCCTCCCCTTTAATGTGGACTTGAACCGTGTAATAATATGATGACCTTAAATAAACAATCCATTTATATCAGAGCTATTCAACTTTAATTTCAGGAGGGCCACATGAGCAGTGTGACAATTCCTCAGGGCTGGTTAAATTATTTGCAAACGAGGCTCTTACAGGCCTGACTATGTTGCTCTTCACTCAAAAACTGCGTTCTCTTATCTTTTACTTTTCTCTTTTGGGAGCATATTTACCACATTTATTCAGGATACTAACTGATTTGTTTTTTCAGCCACACACCCTACAGCTACAACCTCCTTCCAGCTTGTGAAGGGCACTGGGACACATGAGTGAGGCCATATCTTTAACAATAATTATAATATTAAGGTTTTGTTTATAACCATTTCATTATTAGCTGTTTAAGCTCTCCATAGGTTTCAAAATGACAAAAAAAACACTATCCTCTGAATGGTGCTAACTGTGCCATGTGATTTTATTCCTTCCTCCATTTTTGACAACTTTTGCATGTTCAAAAGATATATTTAGATTTTAATCATTGTTAATTGCTATGGCAACCATCCCAAATTTTCACCACTTTAGATAGCTACAATAGCAGACATACAGGACCACTTACATAACGTCAAAGGGGGAACAAAACTTCATTTGTTCTAGGCTGAATTTGAGAGCGCGTTTTGGTGTAAAGTTGTTGTTTTTTGGTTGTTTTTTTTTGTTACCGCCCTATAACTTGATTCAAATATCGTGTTTTTACTCAGCATTGCTTTTGTGCAGAACTTAATTTAGGCACAGTTATGATATTAGGACTGTTGCCATAGAAATGAACAATGTAAAACAAACAATAAGCTGAAACCGATGAATAGATGAATGAAATTTGAAAAGTAAGATAATAGTTGTAATTCTTGTGTCAGATATAGGGTTTATGGAAGGTTCGGCTTTCATTAATAATAATAATAACAATAATAATACTCTTATGTTCAAGCTCGGTTCGTGTTCTGATGATGTAAAGTTGATGTTGCTTAAATCATATTGTGCACCATTATACACTCATTACACAAAAGCCAGTCTCCAAAGGCAGCAGGTGGATTATAATGACGCTTTACAGGTGCTCTTGAGGACGCCGCGATGGACTAGTGTGACTGAGATGTTTGTCACTGCACGAGTGAACACTTTGCAAGCTGTACTAAGAACTTTAATGTACAGTTTTATTTGCAGGCTGAATATGTCAGAAAATTAAATAATAATGTCACTCACAAACATAAGATTCAGTGCAATTCATTCAGTCCAAGATGTGGAGACAGTGATGTGGCTGTCTTTTTAAAACATAGAGGTTTACTCTTTGTATTTGTCTGTTTTTAAAAATGGACCATGAATCTGAAATAAAGATGAATTGCATTGAATAATAATAATAATAATAATAATAATAATAATAATAAGTATTGCTTCATTACTTGTCTAACAGGGTGTAGATGAAGGGGTCAAATGCAGAGGACAAATGCATGAAACCAATACAAACCTATACCCCAGGACCATATGTTCATAGATCTAACTGTTGACTGTACGTGCGCAGACATATGTGGATAACCTTGATGCTGCCCTTATAATAAGCCATAATATTTAAAAATCAGAGTGTGTCATGTGCTTAAATAAGGAAAGCTAACACCCCCGTGTTGCGTCAGTATTTCTGGATGTAGGCCTAAAGGTGAACCGATGCAGGTGCGTGCGCGTGTGCGTGTGTCCTCGCGGGGGGGAACGTGATCTGGTGGGAAGAGTAGAGAAGAGAAAAAGAGACGCTGCTCGGAGCCTCGTGACATCCCCTCGCGCTCCCGTCCGCTGATGACCTAGAAAAAAAAGGGCGCGTGCCTGCGTCGACTCTACACTTCACGTACGTAAGCGTCGGCGCACGAGCACAGAGCCTGAATGTTTACGTTGTCGCTTACGTTTCCATGAAGAACCCCACACAATTGGATCGATTTCTGAAAAAAAAAAAAAAAAAAAAATCCACGTGATGTGTATTTTTATATCCAATAGTGATCCTTACACGCACATTCTTTATTGTAAGTGATGGAAATTAACGCACAGTTAACCACCCCCATAAATAAGCATCTTTGACTGTTTTTGGTTAATACAGCGCCCTCGTGCACTTGACCTTTAAACCGTGTGACCAAAGCACAAACTGGCGCATGTCATTTACAAACCCTCGTGCCAAAAAAGACCTGAACGAATAAACGAGGGACGCACGAGGAGGAAAGAAAGAAAGGAGAGGAGAGAGGAGGAGAGAGAGGAGAGGAGAGGAGGGGGCAGGCTGTGGATGAGACTGGCTACACACAACACAATTGAAAAGCTTTGCACGCGGTAGGCGGACCTTGAGTACTTTTTCACATCCCACTTTTTGAAGCAAGATTTACTGGGGAAAAACACATGACAGGGACGCACTTGGAAGGTTCACGTAGCGGGACACAGCGACGTAAAACGCAGCGCACGCGAGGCAAAAGCGGTGTGGAGAAATTTGCACTTCTCTGGTGGTGAGTGAGTTTTTTTTTTTCTATCAATGGCGCGCTCCGTTCTATCGCGCAATGTCATATGCGTCTCATGCCTGCTTTAAACTTCCAGAGCTCTGTATCTTTCCTAAAAATCGACGCAAATAGAAGCCAAGCCACGATTGTTCCATATGCCATGCACAAAATGTTAATAACTCTTGCGTCAGATGGATGCGCGGAGGTTGGCTGACACTGTGCACCTGACCCTCGGGGAACAAGCGTGGTGCTGGCATTATTATTTAATCACAGACTAATTATTCACTACAAAAGCGAACTTCTGCACGCGTACGATGGAAAGTGGTTCACCTTTTGCCTAGATTTGTGTTCCTGGCTGGTTTAACACAGAGCTTTGCAGGAGACAACGTCCTTTCTGACCCCGTGGCTTTGGTACGTCTTGAGATTGTAGCGTGGACTTGAAATGGTCTGCTGAGCCCCGGCGTAAACATTGAACCAGTTTACTACTATTGATTTTTAATTATGTCTGCGCCCATTGAAATATGTGGCAGTGGATCTATAGGCTATGTTATGTAATGAAGACATAGTAGCAAAAAAGGATTTGGGGTTAGATTAGAAATGGAAGCTCACATTGTGCTTATACATGCATACTTTTATATTGACATGTTAATTTGCAGACTTGGCTTATTTATAGAAAAGCAAATAGTATTAAAATTTGTATCAGCCTATTAGTTATGAGCCATTAAAAATATTATGACATCAGATGATTACAGTGGACATATCGGGCCATGATACACACAGTGGCTGGTAGAGTTGGCAGAGTGTTTGTCCACTGATCCGAAGGTTACAGGTTCGATTCCTGCTCTTGATATAAGCAGCATTAGTTGAGTGGTCAGATCCGCTGACCCACAGGTTGGTGATGTGATTCCAGCTGACACAGATGAATGCTGTTGCTGTGTCATTGGGCAACACATTTAAACCTCCTCAATCCTAATGTCTGCGTACCTTGGTGTATGAATATATGTGAATAGATGAGTGGGTCCTTGATGTAAAGCGCTTAGAGTGACTTGAAAGACCGTTTACCATTTACAGATGTTATTAGATGTTATTTTATTGAGAGTATAATGTGGTATCAGAAGGACACTGTGGCCAGAACTGACCAGCTGTAGTTAAACTGTTGGTTGGGTTTAGGTCAGCAGGTCAATAATACAGTTGGTCCTTAACAGCTTATTGAACAGTTGAGCTCAGTAGGTTGGCAGTGGCACGCTATAGTTGTGTCAGATTTGCAGCATTAAATGTAAATAGTGAAAGACTAAAGGCAAGAACAGGAATATCACGTATTGGGACTAAGCAATACATGGCATATAGTAGCATGTAGTGGTTTGGAAGATAGTCTATTGATTTGCTGTCTCATGATTTATTCCTGCTCTGGTTGATTTGGACAAGTTTTACAATTCAAAAGATAATATCTTGATTTGAGTCTTTGTTAATTGCTATGGCAACCGTCCAAAAATTTTCACCACTTTGGGTAGCAGACCTACAGGACGACTTACATAATGTCAAAGGGGGAACAATACATCATCTGTTCTAGGCTGAATTTGAGAGAGCGTTTTGGTGTACAGTTTTTTTTATTTTTATTTAAGAGCCTGAAAAAGTAAAATATATCTTATTGTTATTGTGTACAACTTCTTCCTTGCACAGTTAAGAGAGAGACTGACTTCTGGACTTGACAGATGGACACTCAAACCTGATGTAACTACTCTGTGTCTGCCTCCAAAACCCAGGTGCATTGTGGAAGCTGTAGTCTGATTGGTGTCTGTGACTTTTTTTAGGCGCTATTGTTTCATTAGAATGAGAGTTCGTGCACGAGCTTGTTCGTCACACAGAAAGGATAATTAAAATGGCCTTCCCCGTGGTTTAGACAGAGAGTAATTAAAAATGTATTGAGCTTGTCTGTTGAGATAAAATCGTTTGTAGTAAAATAATGGTAGACATTTGTAGCTATTTGAATGAGAATTTGATCATGTCTCTTTGATTGTTAAGAGGTCAAAATGCTACTTATAACTGATAGAGCTGCCCGCTAACCAGAAGGTTGGTGATTTGATCCATATTCTGATCACTGCACGTTGTAGGTAGAGATCGATTGATGGCCAATGCAGATGCTGATTGTTTAGACTCCAGAGTAATCGATGTCTGATTGTTCTTTGTGAGATTAAGTTTAATAACCAGATAATTATTCTTTTCTGTTGATAATAGTATTTATATATTGAGTCATTTTATTATTGTTACCTCATCAAAAACATACCTGGAGTTGTGTTTTTTTTCATTCACACATGTTTGAGTAATATTCTTAGATTAGATTATTACATCTGAAAATGCTGTTCCACCTTGTGATGTCATGAAGCTGTAGTTTTCAAGTTAGCAGCTACCATTTACCTTTGTCTAATGGAGACGGGCAATTCCAGGGCTGAAATCATCAAGTGATTCTAGTGAAGGTGTGTGGAGTTTAAAAACACAGTGGAGCCAGTATTACCACATGACATTACAAGGTGGAACAGAGTGTTTTCTGTGTGAAAGAAGAAATCAGCCTAAATATGCAGGGTATGTGCGTGAATGAAACAAAACACAACTCCAGGTCTGTTTGTGATGAGGAAACAACATTATAACAGATCAGAAAATAGTGTAACATTGGCTCTTTAAGCGACCTTCTTTACTGAAGACATCAATGGCTTTGAATCATAACAACTATAATGTCGCAACATGTCCTGTCCTACTTTTACTATTTGTTGTGGTGCTTTGAAATGTATTATTGTCACTTGTTCTTTTAGTCCACAAACACAGATCCAGCTTCGTGGGACTTCGATCCGCCTCTGAAGAACAAAACCAAAACATGAAGAGATGTTTGATTATTTTACTGTGAGGATTTCCTACTAAGAAACGCCCGATTGTATTTTTTATACCACACCAGTCAAGTAGGCTTCTAGCTTGTAAATGGATA
Source organism: Periophthalmus magnuspinnatus (assembly GCF_009829125.3). Classification (NCBI taxonomy): domain Eukaryota; kingdom Metazoa; phylum Chordata; class Actinopteri; order Gobiiformes; family Gobiidae; genus Periophthalmus; species Periophthalmus magnuspinnatus. The sequence continues at coordinate 21,615,197 of NC_047130.1, read as the reverse complement.
GCAAAAAAGGGAAGTTTTTAGCATAATCCACCATGTCTGTGTAGAAGTCTGTAACACGTCCATAAAGATGCATTCACCTAAACAATATTTTAAAAAGTAAAGAAAAGGCAAGACAAGTTTATTTGTATTGCACAATTTGTACACAAAGGAATTCAAAGTGCTTTACAGAATAAGAAAGACATTAAGATTACAATACGAACAAGTCAAAACATAAATAATCATCATAAAATTAACATTAAAAGAGAAGAGTGCAGAATAAAACCCTTTCAGTCATACGCACAGATAAACAGAACAGTTTTGAGCCTGGAGCTAAACATTGTAAAGGCCTGTCTCACATCTTCAGGAAGACTGTTCCAGTTTTTTGCTGCATAAAACTGACACACTGATTCTCCATGTTTAGTCCTGACTCTGGGACCAGCAGGAGGCCGGTGGAACAACCCTGTAAACTACTGGGTCACAGCTGGTAAAAACAAGTCCTCAAAAATCACATATAACAGGAAGCTAAAACCCGTAGATATGGTCAAAGATGCCCCCACATAGATGAAAGATTATAATGTTTTGCTATTGCTACTTATAGAGAAATGTGCTCAAATGAAGGCTGTCAAAAGTATCAAAAATCAGATACTAATTAATACTAAAACTATTACCCAAACTGGATATTCATTAAATTACTCATTAATGATTACAGCTCATTAATCATTGCAATGAGTTTAAGACCACATTGTGACATAAAGATGTTTAATATTTGAAAATAGAAGCATTTTTGTATTTGATCCATTTCATGATTGCGGTATTAAAATCGGTATAAAATGTTTACCCTATTCCGTAGTATTAAAATGAAGCCTGTATTACTGTAGTACTGTGACGACTAAAATACAAAATACAAAGACGCCATTACTTTGAAAGCCAAGTGGTTATTAAACCTAAGAGCCTTTTATTTTGAAAGAGTGCTGTTACTGCTAATGCCAGGGCGATTACAGGCTTTCAGGTTGAACTCAGAGGCACCACTCTCCGCAGATCTGATCAGTGGAGTAAATAGAAGGTGTCTGATGCAGCTATTTGAACACTGGAATTGGTTATCCTCAAAAGTAGGTTTGGTTGTAATGAGAAAAGGACAGAAGAGGCTGTAAATAGCAGCTTGTTCAAATGGCATTTCTGTGAGAAGAACAGGTGGCCTAGAAATACATTCTTAGTGTGGTTTAAAAGTCCATAACTATATCCTCAGTAGCACTGCACTTCATCTAAGGTTAAGGTCTAGATGTATTTATCTTTCTTAAAATATAAAAAGACTTAAACATACAAAAAATTAATGAAAAGGAGCAAAAAGAAATGTAATCATATGTTATCTATTCCCCTTTCCAGACAACTGATCAGTACTTTAAAACATTTCATTTTTATCACAGACATGAATCCATTGCAAACAGATATCTGCACTTTGAGCCAGGCTTGGTCAGAACTACTTTAGCTGGAGGATTTTATATTTTGTGCATGTTCTGGGTTTTGTTTTTTGTCATTTCAACTTCTTTGCATTTTGTATTATAGATGATTTACTGGATTTTCTTACACATCTTCAAAACACCGTTCACAACATTATCAATATTTCAATAATCTCCCCACCTCTAGAGCTAAGGCTGGCTGTTTGATCCGTACTAATAATGTATGCTACCATTTTGTCCTTGGGCAAGACACTTCTCTCCCATTGCCTCCCTGTGTGTTTGCACTGGTGAATGAGTGTGTGTGTGTGTGTGTGTGTGTGTGTGTGTGTGAGAATGACTGGCTGATATTGAGACTTTTCAGTGCTTTGATTTATGATTTAAACTGCTATCCTGGCCTATCCTGGTGATCCGGGCCTTATGCTGGTTAGAAGAAAGGTACCTGTCCCTGTATGTAAATTTGTCCTCTGGATTTGACCCATCCTTTCAGGTCCACTGGGCTTCCAAGTGTGGTCAGGACTACCTATACATAATTGATTTTTTATGATATATGTTATGATATATTGATTCTCTCTAGACTTCCTGTTAATTCACCTTAAACACACTGTAGTCTGATCCAACATGGCCCCTGCCCCTGATCCCTGAGCCAGAGCTGTAACTTTTCTCATTATCGGCCCCTCTCAGTATTGTGTTGGGGCAGTTCTTGGTTTTGTGAGGGATTTGACGCTTAATCTGTGCATTGATCTGCTTACACTCTCATAGTGGATTGGGATTTGGGCCTTAACGATAAAAACATGTGACCACGGTGCAGCATCCAATATGGCCGACAGTGAGATGTACTGCCAGAGACTGTAAATAAAGATGCAGAAGTCATTTTTCTGGAGTGTCCACCACCTGTTGTTTCCATGGAGATGTCATTGGTTTGCCTGGAACAGTATAGCATTAACCCTATAACGTCGAAGGCTATCGTCGCCGATGTGGACTTTCCAGCAGCGTAACTCCGCAACCAGTCGTGCTCTCATGTAAATTCAAACGGTGTCTCAAAGCGGAGGCACGGGGCTATTTAAATATTTTTCCGTCAGTTACGATAATCTGCCTCTGTTGCTCCGCGAAGGTGACGAATGAGAGCGCGGGTGCTGCGAGGATTTTCCCTGTCATTTATTTGATGCGTAAAAGAAAACATACGGATGGATGTGTAAAATAGAAGTAGATGTGTGAAAAAATGCAGTAAATTCTGATACTTCCTTTAATATGATTTTTATGGCTAACAAAAATATAAGTATAGGTGACCTATACTGGCCCATAGTGTGCTCAGTCCTTAAAGGGTTAAACTCATCTATCTCCATGGAAACAAGCATGTGACTGGAGTTATAGGTTAGCTCTGTGGAGAGGCCACTCACAATAAAAGTGCTTCTTATTCCCTGGTATTTTTAAGCAATGAGTTTAAAGTTTAATGCTATACTGTGAAACATTCTAGGCAAAGCAATAGTATTTCCATGGAGACAAGCATAAGGCAGGCCCTCCACAACAAAATTTACAGTGCCCTCAGCATAATGTATTAATGCTCTTGCACTTTGGGAATGGCTGTTTTAGAATATAAGAAACATTTGAGAGCAGTTTTGGATGTGTAAACAGCTCCAGATTCAGTTTATTTCTTTCAGTTGTTAATTGCAGAGCCCAGATGCCAATGTATTATAAATGACTATTGACCTTTTAGGTATGAAGGCACTGCTCTCTCACCAGATAACAACAGCCTCTCCAGCAGCTTTTATAGAGGCCTTTACTCATTTCCTCAATTAATCGGGCGATAGAGTCAATGTCAACATCATTATTCTCTTGGCATTATAAAGATGAATATGGACAACCGTAGATAGAAAAAATGAATCTGCTATTGTACAGATAATTGTAAAAAATATTTGTAATTGTGTGAACTCATATGATCTTGTAGTCTTAGGGTCAGACACCTGGGGCCTCGTTCATACGCCCTTACGCATAAAACGAGAAATCTCAGTTTATTTGAGTATAATTTTTTGTCACGATCATGAGAGGGAAATAAAGATGTATGCTCGTGCACGCTCATCCTGCATGGGCATTGGCTGATGCTGATGTGTGATGATCCCTGCAGCATCACTGTGTCCTCTCATGAAATGATCTCTGGACACACTTCTGACCCTCTCCAACAGCTGATCCAAGGAGGAAGCAAGCGGCAAAAAGACAATCAAAGTCCTGCCACTGACCCCTCCCTCCTCATTCACACACTGTGGCTCTGTCTCTTAAACCTGTGGACCGCTGTGTGTGTGTAGCTACAGCGTGGCCGAAGCTAAACACATCCACGTTTTCCCATGTCCCCTTTGCACACACACTCTGAGCTCCTTTTTCTTTGCCCCCGTGTGTCAATCAAATCCGCTTATTATCGGCTCATGTTTAGGTAAAGCTCATTCCCTTTTATGGTGAAAATGAGGCATTAAAAGGAGTGTGATGTGAGGTAGGATCATGTGCGCAGAGTTCGCCGTGCATACAAAGCATTTGTACGTGAAATTTGCATTTTGTCCGTATGACCTTTTTCAAGTAGATTTTGATGCGCTCTTTTATAAACAAGGCCCTCTGGTCTGATCATAGAGATAATTAAAAGTAACACATTTTTTGTTAGCACAACATCTTTTAGTCAAATATGCATGTGATTTTTCATTGATTTATTGAGTTATTGCACAGTAATAACACAATAAATCACTACTAAACTAATGTTACAAAGTTTTGAAGCTTTGTAACATTAGTTTTTGTAGTGGAACAAAATGCGTTCTTCTTTACTGGTGTGAAAAGCAGTGTCTCTAAGGGATTTTCTTAAATGGTGTTGCCTATGAGCTGTTTACAGTCACTTGAGGACTGTCATTACGCTCTGTGGATCACTGCAATATGTTCACTTCATTATTATTAGCTTCCTTTACTTTCAGTGACTCTTCTAAACACATTCATTTTGTTCTGTTTTTTCTTGTCTTTTGGGACAGATGCCTTATCATTCCCTTTGTTGTTTGTCTTTCATCCTTTTGCATCATATAATCAGGATCTACACTCTGCTGTGCCACACTCATTACATGTCTGTATTCACAGGTCTCTGGTTTTAGTTATATGCAGTGTTTTGTGAATTTTCTCCTATGCAAACATAATATTTTGTTTTAAATGGTTAATCTTTAAGGCAAATGTCCTCATTTTTTATCATTCTTACACCATAGATACATGTTTTTCTGTGAGTGTAATGCAACGTGAACAATAGAAGCTTTAAATTGATCATTTCAAAGTTCAAAAATTCCCTTCTCTCCATGATGTTCATAGTGGTGCATATTTTGTTGTTTTTTTGTGACTCTAATTACCTTTAATGAAGATGAAAGTTTATATCAGTTCTACTCCCAACTTTGCTTGTCCCCAAACCCAAAAGTCAGTGTTTTGAACCTTCACTGTTGCGTCCTTGAGCAAGGCACTTCACCCACTTTCCTCGCATGAATCTGATGTGTGAGCGAGCGATTGGCAGTTTCACTTCCATCAGTCTGACCCAAGGCAGCTGTGGCAACAAAATGAGCCTTCCACCCCTGAGTATGGAATGAATGAACAGTGAGCTGTAAATCGACTTTGAGTGTTTGAAAAAGCACTATTTAAGACTAAGACAAGACTGGAAAATACAAAATTACCACCAAGGTCAAAAATATAAATAATATGACGGATCTCTTGAATGCTTTTTATAATATTGCTATTTTAACTCTAATCTACTCCTCTGTATTTCTGTCCTACCTCTGTATGGGCCTCTCTGCTAAAATCCAACCAAAGCGAGGTAAAAATGAATCATTTTGAGTGAGTCATCTTCCAACTTCTGAACCCTGCTAATTCAGCTAAACACTTCCTTTCATTCACGGTACAAAAAAATGGTATATGTCTACTTCACAGCACAGGCATCACTTTGAGCCACTCCTCCCTGACGCACAGTGATTTGCTTACGTCTGACAGCTTAGAGGAAGGATCCCGGGTTATAAATAACAAATAGTCGTCAGAAACTAATCTTTTACCTCACACCAAGAGGCAGCATCACAGAATATTATAACCTCAGGAAATCCATCTGGAGTTATTCAAGCATTCACTGTACATGTATGCTCTCTATTTTTGCAAATGGGAGTGGAACTGAACGCATTTATTACTATGACAAATAAATGTCATATGAAATGGAGTTTAGATACAGCCCATTATTCATGGCTCGCTTAATATTACTCCATGTGGCCCAGTTAGTTTAGCTTGATGTCTTTATTTTGTTTACCCAATTTGCTCCTTAAATAAATATGAATCTTCAGGAATGATAAAAACTATTTATTTCAATCGATGAATTTGTTATAGACAGTGGTGGAAGGTAACAAAGTAAAAGTAGTGAAGTACTGTACTTACATAGCATTTTTAGGCATCTGTACTTTACTTAAGTAGATTTTAAAGTGGAGACTTTTTACTTTTACTTCACTACATTTGAGACCAGGTATCTGTACTTTCTACTCCACTACATTTTTGAACTGGACTGAAAAGTAAAAGTATTTTTCATAACTGTTTGAGACCTGCTGAAAAGGCAGAGGGTTTATTTTTATCAACTTCATAATTTGAGCAATTTGGTACCTGTACTTTTACCTGAGTAACGGAGTCTTAATCAGTCTTAATCAACCTTGGAAAAAGTTGAAATACTACAGTCACCAAAAACAGTTTGTAAACTGTTTAGATCAGATCTAGACATTTTGTGGACCCTGCACATTTTTGATAGCATTTATTACAGTGTAACAATAGATTATATTTTATATTACAGGCATTTACATATGAACATTTGTTCCTTTGGCTGGTCACAATAACAACATTTGAAGTGTGATATATTGCTTAAGAAAATATAGACAATAATACTGAAATTAATTGTATGCCACTGACACAACTCTAAAGCAGAAGGATTATTTAAAAAAAAAAAGTATAATATCTTTAAAAACATGAGCTGCAATAAATAAATAGCAAACTGAAACACTTTTGTTTATATTTAATGAGTCATAGAAGTTATTAATTCAATCTTCCACAGCTCAAATCTCATTGCAAAACAGAAAAATAACAAAAGTCCCACTAGTCCAAAGAAAGAGTACCCACAAAAATGATTGTTCCATCTATCACTTACCAAATAATAATCCTGTTGGTCCAGCCCACTGCCACGTGTCTGGATACAAAACATGGCCCTTTGCAAAAAATAGTAGTTTACCCATAAATAATGACGATACAGGAATAATTAGTTAAAAAGTATTCAAGTAAGAAAAAGTACCCAGACCTATTTTTATGTCAAGAGCAGAATTCGAAACCTCCAACCTTTGGATCAGTGGACGAACACTCCTCTCTTCTTGTTCAAACCTCATTTATCTCAAAAACATGGGTCTGTCCCTTTAATGGACTCATTCCTGACCTTGTCCATTCCCATTGTGACTAAAGAGGACCAAAACATCTTCAACCGTCCTCATTGTCTTGCTGATTACATAATGTTCTAACGGTGTACAGTGGATCCATATTCTTGTGTTTCTGTCACTTTTCCAACATAAACAGGCCTCCCACATAAATAGTTTATAATTAGCAAAGTGACTCACTGTATAATACCGTAACATAAGTTAGCAGCGACAGTAGTTCAGTTGGCAGAGAGTTTGTCCACTGATCTGAACGTTGATGGTTTGAATCCCGCTCTCAACATAAACATCATTGGTTGAGTGGTCAAATCGACTGACCCACTTAACCCACCAGTGTCTGTGTGCACTGGTGTATGAATGTGAGAGGCTCCTTGATGTAAAGTGCTTTGAGTGCCTTGAAGGTGGAAAAGCTCTAGATGAAAATGAGACTGTTTACCATAAGACTTAATCAATAATCAGTTACATTGTTGTTGTTTGTTTGGATATCAATTAAATCTTGTGTATCATTCAGCATACTTCCATAAACCAAACAGCAATCAATATTCAAAATCTCAAAATGTAAAATCTGAGAATCAGTTGTTTCAGTGACCCGAGAACATTGTCCAACCGTCACGCCACAAAAATCAAGGAGTAATTGTGTGGGCCCCATCTCAACTTAAGCTCTGTGTCGTAACCAGCGGGGCGTAAGGACCAGAGTAGCGAGACTCACAAAGTTTTATAATGTCTTTAATCACAATAAGTGTTCATCAAAAACAAAGTTCATAGAAATGTCCATATAGATCAGAGTTCATAGGTCCAACGTAGCTGGGGAGCGTGGGTGCAGGTTCGTGAGCGTAGGGAGACACAGTGCACGGCAGTGGGGATACAGGACATACCAGGGCGGAGGTGCGGGTGCTGGGGTAGTCCGGAGCAGGTTCTGGGACGGAGATCTAGAGCAGGACAAAAGGATTCCAATGAGACACTGAGGACGAGCATAAGCCAAAAGTGCAAAGCCAAAAGTATAGTCACGTGAAACACGCGGACGTTCCGGCGCCGAGTGACTCGTCCGAACCCCTCTTATCCACGGCCGGTGGCGTTGATTGCGCTGATAGGGAGCAGGTGCGCGTGGGAGGAGTCCGGATTCCGCCCCGCTCCGGAGACAGACAGGTGAGGGAGGGGGGAAGACGAGGACACGAGGAGAGCAGAGCAGGGACCGTGACAGTACCCCCCCCCTAAGGGACACCTCCCGGTGGACCCCCAGGTTTATCCGGGTGGGCGCGGTGAAAGTCCCTCACCAGATTCGGGTCCAAGATGCGGGCCCTGGGCACCCATGAACGCTCCTCAGGTCCGTAGCCCTCCCAGTCCACTAGGTACTGGAGCCCTCTACCCCTCCGGCGGACATCGATGAGCCGCCGGACGGAGAAGGCTGGGTGACCATCGACAAGTAGGGCGGGAGGAGGGGGACCGGAAGGAGGGCAAAGGTCGCTGGTACGGACCGGCTTGATCTGTGAGACATGGAATGTTGGATGAATGCGGAGCGAGGGGGGAAGTTGCAGTCGTACTGCAGAGTCATTGATGATCCTGTCAATCTTGAACGGGCCCAGGAATCGGGGGGAGAGTTTGCGTGAGTCCGTCTTGAGCGGAATGTTTCTTGAGGACAGCCAAACCGACTGCCCGGGTGCATAGTTGGGAGCTGGAATGCGCCGGCGGTCAGCCATCATCTTAGTGCGGGCCCCCGCCTTGAGGAGCGCCGCCCGAGTCCTCCGCCAGGCCCGACGACAGCGCTGCAGGTGGTGGTGGACGGAAGGCACCGCCAGATCCCTCTCCTCGGAAGGGAAGAGTGGGGGTTGGTACCCCAACGAGGCCTGGAATGGGGAGACTCCAGTAGCTGAGCTCACCAGGGAGTTGTGAGAGTACTCTATCCACGGAAGATAGGTGCTCCAAGCGGCCGGATTGGCGGAGACCACGCATCTGAGGGCCCTCTCCAGGTCCTGGTTGGTGCGTTCGGTCTGTCCGTTTGACTCCGGATGGAATCCCGAGGTGAGGCTCACCGAGGCCCCCAACCCCTCGCAGAAGGCGCGCCAGACCTGGGAGGTAAACTGGGGTCCCCGGTCGGAAACAATGTCAGTAGGGATGCCGTGCAGGCGGAACACATGATTGGTGAGCTGATCAGCCGTCTCCTTAGCAGTAGGAAGCTTGGACAGGGCGACGAAGTGGGCTGCCTTGGAAAAACGGTCAACAATGGTTAAAATGACTGTGTTACCCTGGGATGGAGGTAAGCCCGTCACGAAATCCACGGCTACATGGGACCATGGTCGCCTCGGGACCGGGAGTGGGTGCAGCAATCCCGACGGCGGGGAGTGAGACGACTTCCCCCGGGCACACACTTCGCACGCCGAGACATAGGCCCTAGTGTCTTTGTCCATGGTGGGCCACCAGAAGTGTCGTTTGAGTAACGACAGGGTGCGGGAGGCTCCGGGGTGGCAAGCAAATCGGGATCCGTGAGTCCACTGCAAAACCTGGGAGCGAACAGAGTCAGGGACAAATAGTGTGCCGGGGGGCGCGTTACCTGGAGCTGGGTCATCGCGCTGGGCCTCCCGTACCAAGTCCTCAATCTCCCAGCGGAGAGCGGCAACCACACGGGACGAGGGGAGGATGGTCTCCGGAGCAGCACTGGTCTCCTCCTGAGCGAACTGGCGGGAGAGGGCATCCGGCTTCACATTACGAGTCCCCGGCCGGTAAGTAAGAACAAAGTTAAAGCGGCTAAAAAACAGGGACCAGCGAGCCTGGCGAGAGTTAAGGCGTTTGGCAGACTGAATATATGAGAGGTTCTTGTGGTCTGTCCATACCAGAAATGGTAGTTCGGCCCCCTCCAGCCAGTGCCGCCACTCCTCCAGAGCCAGCTTGACGGCGAGCAGCTCGCGGTCCCCCACATCGTAATTCGCCTCCGCTGGGGACAGCCGCCGGGAGAAGAAGGCGCAGGGGAACAGTCGGTCGTGGGGGTCGAATCTCTGGGAGAGGACCGCCCCGACACCTGTGTCGGAGGCATCCACCTCCACTATAAACTGTCGAGAGGGGTCAGGTTGATGCAAGATGGGAGCGGAAGTAAACAAAGTCTTAAGTCTATCAAAGGCGACCTGGGCCTCCCGAGACCAGGTGAACGTCTGAGCGGGGGATGTGAGTCTCGTGAGAGGGGCAATAACTCTGCTAAAATCCCTAATAAACCTCCTGTAAAAGTTGGCAAACCCAATAAACCTCTGGAGCTGCTTCCGATTCGTAGGGACTGGCCAGTCCCTAACGGCCTTGACCTTATCCGGATCCGCCTTCACCTGGCCCCGCCCTATAATGAACCCCAGAAAGCTAACCTGATCGGCGTGAAACTCGCATTTTTCTGCTTTAACAAAAAGTCTATTTTCTAACAGGCGCTGAAGCACTTGGCGGACATGTTGTCTGTGCTCCTGCAGGGACCTGGAAAAAATCAAAATGTCATCCAAATAAACAAACACAAATTGATGCAGAAAATCACGAAGAACATCGTTAATAAGGGCCTGAAACACAGCTGGGGCATTAGTGAGTCCAAAGGGCATGACTAAGTATTCAAAATGTCCAATAGGAGTCTTAAAGGCCGTTTTCCATTCATCCCCCTCCCTCACCCGTACCAAATGATAAGCATTACGTAAGTCCAACTTAGAGAATATAGTGGCACCGTGGAGAGGGGTAAACGCCGAGTCAATGAGGGGCAGAGGGTATTTATTCTTAATAGTTATCTCATTCAGACCTCTATAGTCAATACAGGGGCGAAGAGTCTTGTCCTTTTTGGCCACAAAAAAGAACCCCGCCCCCACGGGAGAGGAGGACGGGCGGATAATACCTGCGGCCACGGAGTCCCGGATATACCGTTCCATAGTCTCTCTCTCGGGCTGGGACAGGTTGTAGAGGCGGCTCGCAGGTAAGGGGGCCCCAGGCAACAGGTCGATGGCGCAATCGTAGGGACGGTGCGGAGGCAGGGAGAGGGCCCGGTCCTTGTTGAAAACCTCCTGTAGGTCATGGTATTCCTCCGGGACCACCGACAGGTCCGGAGCCTTGGGAACGGGACCGCTCCGTGGGGAAGCCCCCTCCGCAGGAGACCGGGCAGACCGCAGACACCCAGCATGGCAGTCGGAACTCCACCCCGCGATCTTGCCCCGGACCCAGTCGACGACCGGGTTGTGGGCCCGAAGCCAGGGGTAGCCCAGCACCACCGGCGAGGAAGGGGTGGCGATAACATAGAACCTGCGGGACTCGTGGTGGTTCCCGGATAACAGCAGAGTAACAGGTTCCGTGACGTGAGTTACTCGTGCCAACAGCGAACCATTAAGGGCGCGAGCAGTGAGGGGGTGATTCAGAGGCTCCAGGCTGATGCCCCACTGCTCCGCCAAGTGGCGGTCGATAAAATCCTCCTCGGCCCCGGAGTCCACCAAGGCCTGGACAGGCAGAGTCCTAGAGCGGAGACAGAGGGTGGCCGGGAGCTGCAGTCTATTACAGTTCGCTGGGATTTGCGACTGACCCACCAGTACTCCCAGGGCTACTGGTGGGCTCTCTCTTTTGGCCGGGCAGGACAGGAGGCGACGAAGTGTCCCTTCCGCCCACAGTAGAAGCACTCCCCCGCCGCACGGCGTCGTATGCGCTCCTCGGCCGTGAGACGCGCCCTCCCGATCTGCATGGGCTCCTCCGCAGTCGGTGATGGGAAGCGGGCCGTGGACCGCACGGGAGAGTGTCGAGCCTGCCGCCGCCGCTCCTGTAGACGGTTGTCGACGCGGTTGGCTAGCGTGACCAACGCCTTGAGGTCCGAGGGCTCGTCCCGTGAGGCCAACTCGTCCTTGAGTGAGTCACGGAGCCCCTTGGAAAACACGGCTTTGAGCGCGCTGTCGGACCAGTCCACCTCCGCGGAGAGTGTCCAAAACTCCACGGTGTAGTCCGCCACCGTCCTAGAGCCCTGGGTGATGTCAAGTAAGCGGGAGGCGGCGTCCGCACGATAGTGCGGGTGACTAAAAACGAGCTTGAACTCATTGATAAAAGCCTCGAAGTCCGTAGTATCCAGCGCGGAGTTAGAGAACCTCGCCTCCGCCCACTGGAGCGCCCTGCCCCGGAGCAGCCCACATACGTAACGCGTCTTGGATGCATCGGTGGGAAAACGGGCCGGGCGCTGCTGGAACACGGAGCGGCATTGAAACAGAAACCCCCGACAGAGGTCCGGCTGCCCCGCAAACGGCTCCGGGTCGGTGCTCCTGGATTCCGGAGGGTAGAGCGGAGCAGCGGGTCCCGCGGCGGCAGCGGCAGGAGAGAGGTGCGTGAGTAGCGTGGTGACCTGATTGCCGAGTTGGGACACCTGCTGCGCCAGGGACTGGTTCTGCTCCAGCAGGTTCCGGATGGTCCTCTCGTGCTGACCGAGCACGTCACCGTGGTGAGTGAACGCCTGTTGAAGCGTGGCGTCTGGTCTAGAGTCCGCCTGGTCCATTTCTGGCCGGAACGTTCTGTCGTAACCAGCGGGGCGTAAGGACCAGAGTAGCGAGACTCACAAAGTTTTATAATGTCTTTAATCACAATAAGTGTTCATCAAAAACAAAGTTCATAGAAATGTCCATATAGATCAGAGTTCATAGGTCCAACGTAGCTGGGGAGCGTGGGTGCAGGTTCGTGAGCGTAGGGAGACACAGTGCACGGCAGTGGGGATACAGGACATACCAGGGCGGAGGTGCGGGTGCTGGGGTAGTCCGGAGCAGGTTCTGGGACGGAGATCTAGAGCAGGACAAAAGGATTCCAATGAGACACTGAGGACGAGCATAAGCCAAAAGTGCAAAGCCAAAAGTATAGTCACGTGAAACACGCGGACGTTCCGGCGCCGAGTGACTCGTCCGAACCCCTCTTATCCACGGCCGGTGGCGTTGATTGCGCTGATAGGGAGCAGGTGCGCGTGGGAGGAGTCCGGATTCCGCCCCGCTCCGGAGACAGACAGGTGAGGGAGGGGGGAAGACGAGGACACGAGGAGAGCAGAGCAGGGACCGTGACACTCTGGTTCTCAAACTATGTACTATGGCACTATGACTCCGCCCAATTTGTGACCAAAGCATTTAAACGTATATTACTGTGCCCTTGGTCAGTGGATCTGGATCTGACCGCTCAACAAATTATGTTTATGTTGAGAGCGGGATTCGAACCACCAACCCTCGGCTCAATGGACAAACCAACCAACAGAGCTACTGTCCTTGAGTTAGTCCTTTCTCTGCTAAGTCTTACTCACCCTCCTTGTTGATCACAGTTCTTACCTCTGCTTCCTTCTACCTATACATTCACCATTTCTCCTCTATACACATTCAAACCTTAATTATCAACTGCTTATTTCTAAAACAAACACAATTCCCCACTCACTCCCGTTACTGGTCAGCGTCTGTCATGGTCTGAGTGCGTGACAGGCGGACTTAACCACTCACAGCGCAGTTACCTCTTGAAGACAGCTACTTTGTTTTCCCAAATCAAAATAAAAGTAAAATTATAATCTAATCGTAACTACGTTTTGGCATATCACCCATCCTAGTGACGGATACAAGCGTATGTCACCATCACTGTGTCCTTGAGGTAGTCCTTTCTCTGCTTAGTCTTCCCTACCCACTGCTCCTATTGGTCAACCTCATCATATCAATCCTCCATCGTTTTCTATGTGAGTGACAGGTGGACTTAACTTATTACAGTGAAGTGTGCCCTCGCAGAAGATGGAAATTCTAATTTAATCCTACTTGTTATGGCATATCGTTCACCCTAATAGTGACCAATGCATGTGAGCGTGTGTATCGCCATCGCTGTGTCCTTGATGCAGTCCTGTCTCTGCTTTGTCTCTATTTACTTTCATAATTGGAGCTGTTGATTTATGTGAGCATAGAGGCTTATCACACGCTTTGAGTGTTTCCTGCTTATTTAAACCTCCAGCTGCAGAAAGTGGGCGGGGACACAACCAACAACGCTCAGAGTGATGTGTGCAGCGTGTGACGATTCACTCCTGCGCTAGATCTATTTTTATCCTCTTCACGGGACGCATAGACTGACCTGAGAGAGCCGAACCTGCACTGTAAAATCGATAGTGCAATCTAGAGTGAAAATGACTTCTAAATCCGTTTTGAATGGGTCAAACGTATTAAATTATTTTGAGTTAAAGGTGCACTATGTAACATTTGTCATGGAGGATTTGCCACTTATGTCACTCCATAGACATATTTTTGCTTTGGCGAATAGGTTCCACAGTACAACATTACACTTAACAATCTCTCTGGACACAAACAGGTCAGATCTGTGTAGAAGCAAGCCCACTCACTGTAAGAATGTGTGTTTTTCAAGATATTTTTTCAAACATCATTAATACATTTGACATAGAGATACGTTTAATACCATGTGTGGATCATTCCAGGCAAGGCAATAACATCTTCATGGAGAATTATCTAGCATTTTAACTACTGTACCTTTTTTGCAGTGTACTTCCTGTGCGGTATACATGGGACTTAATCTGATGTCTTTTATCACGAGGTTTCACATTAAAATGTCTGCACGTTGTAAATCTATTGAGCATTGGCCCTAATCTCTTTCTGTTTGGCTAAAGTGAATTTGCTCTATATAGCGTCCATCCATCAGGACAGACAATAGAGATGAAATGAGACCGAGATGAGATTTTATCATTATAAACAATGGACTTCATATTTTTGAAGCGATGTGGTGATTTATACTGAGATACAAGACGATAAAACTAGGACATAATAGAACTACAATAATATAAGATAATTCGATGGTATTGAGAAAAACTTTATTGCAACTCCTTATGTAGCAGATGATTATTATACACAAAGCTAGACTATGATTTTTATTCTTGAATCTCAGCTGCATAACATTTTGCTCTTACCTCTGGTCTAAAGCAGATATTTACAGAACAAATATTATTGTAGTCGCTTTTCCAATGATGTTTTCGCTGTTATAGTTTACGAGGAATAGGAGGTTGTTAAAATCCTCAAATGTAGTTACTCCTATAATTTAAAACCATAGAGCTGACAACATTAAGACATAGGAGGCAAGGAAAAGATGTGATTTCTAACTTAATCAAACATCACTTTACAGACGCCACAAATGTGTCAGTGTGAATGTGCTCCCTGTGCAGAAAGAACAATACTATTACATATAACTAAAGTCTGCATACTCTTACTTACTTTGTCAATATTGAATACAGTCAAATCACAATTAAATTGGTCATTAGTTTTATATAATTATGTATAATTCTACAAACTTAGTACAATACCTGATTCTTGTAGTTTAGCAGTAAATATTTCACTCTTCTCTCTAATGTAAATTAACATAATCAATTGGTTTTGAAAAATAACTTCCAAAATGTAATTGCAGTTCATACATTTTCAGATTTAAAAATGCATTATGAAACATTTTTGGTGGAATCACCTGCTTATCTTCAATGAGATGTTGCCTCGTCAAGATCCACAATGTGACATATATCTTCATAGATACAAGCAGGTCGCCAAGTTACAAGTCAAGTCTGTGGAGAAAGGAGCCCACTCATTCTAAGAATGCATATTCTTCAAGGAATTTCTAGCAATGAAATGTCCTGTAATTGATGAAATTAAAGAGATATTAGTTTAATGCTATAGTGTGGAACATTCCACACAAAGCAATAACATACATTGAGACAAGCAGGTTGGGACCCTAAATGCACACTAAAAAGATATAGACAGGGCCTTATAAAACTAGCAACATGAGGAAGTAGCAGACAAGGCAAGAAGACTCCACTCTGCGTACATTATTACAGAGCATATATATACTGTACTGATGCAGTTAATGGGTCTAACAGTGAGTGATCTCCCTGGACTGAAGTGCAGGTGTCACTGTGAGAATAACAATGAGGAGGAGCTCAGCAGCTTTCGCTTTTCTCTGACGTCAGAGTGAACAAAAGTACACACTCTGTGCTGGCAGAACTCCACACACAGGCTGTGTTTGGATCAGGGCTAAAGAAAACATGATTACTGTGAAAGAAAACTTAAACACTTCTTTTATAACATTAAAACAATACACTATGAAGAAGATAAAATGTAACATGAATTCTGTTTGTGTATAAATGCTGACATAGTGTTAAGTACTGAGAGCATTGACCCTGTGCTGGAAAACTCTTGGCACAGACTAAAGGAAACATTACTATAAAAGAACACTTCTTTAACAAATGCCACACTATTAAGGAGGTACAATTTATAATGAATTTTGTACAAATGGTGACCTTTTTTTGGCCAGTATTCATGGGTTTCAGCCTCCTGTTATATTGGGTGAGGACTTTTTCCCATGCCAGAGATTTAATATTTTAGTTTGAATTGTTAATGGCTATGGCAACTACCCTAATTTTTCATCATTTTGAAACCCATGAATAGAATATTTAAATAAATATTTGTTTCAGATAATCATGATTTCATTTATGGCCAAGATCTGTTTTTAATTTACTTGTTTTTTATTATCTAACAGCTCTGCAATAAACACTATCTTAGATGCTTTGTTGTACTCGCACGGCTTCAGGGTTATGGCCCATTGTTCCATTTGTTTCATTTCTTTATGTAACAGTGCAGTCCTCCTCTTCTTCAGTCAACCTCTACCCTCATTATTGTCTTTTTCACTGTGCTTTATCTGGCACCCTACCTGACATAATAATTGAATTGGGTTTTTTGAGGTTCATTTTCAAAGTGGTGGCGGTAGGTGAGGGAAATGACATGCAGCGTGAAAACTAAACTACTTAAACCGGGTATTTGGAGTTTCTAGCTTTCATCTCTGCTCATTTAAATCAGTATTGAGACCATTTCATCAAAGTAGATTTCAACCAGGGAAAACAAGACAAAAATTTGACAAATAAGTAAGGGACAACATCTCGCATGGGAAAAAAAATGGTGATGAAGAGGAGATGGAGAGGTTGAGGTGGCTGGTGGTTCTGCTCTGCTGCTGCTGCGGTAATGAGAGAGAGAGAAGGGTTTTGTGCACACAGCTGACATGTCAGATGAGAGAGAGGGAGTGCATTTATATGAATGGCTTGAGTGGTAATTGGTTGAGTGGCAAAGTGTGGATAGATGGTTTTGGCTCTGTGCACAACAGCTCCTGGCAACTTCAGTGTTAGCGTCACTACTTCCTGTCCAGATCTGTCTCTATGAGGATTTTGCTGAGTCATGCTAAAATGTATAAAGATAAAACAGTGGACAGTGACTTAATGCGTCTCTGACAACATGTTAAAGACTAAACAAATGAGGTAAAAACTTCAGAAAGGGAGGTGTTTGTGTCAGTGCTAACACTAGTGCCAATTTTGAGGCATGACCAATGTTAAAATATTGCCACAAACTGAAATAACCTACATACAAAACCAGTCAGGTAGCCTTTACATTAATCAATTTGAACTATAATATTTTTTTTTTTTCATATTTTTGGTTTTTAATAAAAGTTAGCATTAGCTTTGAGACACGGTGAGTCTATTGGATTGGTCTGTAGTTGAAGTGTTGAATATTTATTTCTTGGAGATATTTTAAATAGTATAATCAACTGTATTTTTCAATTTTATATATAAATCTTAGTTGAAGGCAAGGAAGTTTTAATTAGTACATTTTTTCAGTCATATTGAAATGTTTAATATGTGCAGTGACTCTTCTTACACACAATTACAAATCTGATCAGAATTGTAGAAATAACACAAATAAATATTTTGCCAGATCTTTTCAGGCCTATCTGCTGATCTTGAATGTACTGATCATATAAGACTGTTGTCACTTATAAAGCTATTGTCACTTCAACCCTATTGTCACAATAAGGGCATTGTTGCTTCAGCCCTTATTTGGCAGGGACAATAATGCATTCACTCTACCATATATTGTGCAAGGGGGATTAAATGATCAACAACGGTTCCAAAATTGTCTTGCAAATCTCAAGTTGCCAAATCCCAAAACAGGACACAGCATTTTGATTCCTCTTATAGCCCTTGTCTATTGTTTACATGTCTACTCCCCATGGTCACTGAAGAGGCACTCCAGTCGCCGTATCTCCTGCTGTGACTCCCCGCAGCGCCCCCCTCCCCTCTTTCAGATTTGTGATTGGTCGATTTGATGATCGACAGCTCCGTCCTGCTCTGTGATTTGCCCCACGTGAGATTGCTCCCGCCTCTTCCATCGCTGACGTCCGCATTTTTGCTACAACACAGGATAAAATGCACATTTGCTTCAATTCAAGGTGGCGTCTTTTCAATTAGGCTCAGAGGAATACCTTTTGAGCTTGTGGAGTGGCCCAGAGGAGCAGTGCCAAACGCAGGGGCCCGCTTTGGATAATGACGCCTGGCACAAAGCGGCACTGTTTAGCGGCTCGTTCCCAGGAAATGCCAACAACACTTCCCATTGTGCTCTGTGCTTTGCTGCCCGGCCACGTTTGTACGACCCGAAGCTACAAACCCCACAGCGACAGAATCAGACAGACAGGTTCAGATGATGAGGTGATTAATGATGGTATTCAGTGCCACACGGGGGAAGTAATTACAAATGAAGGTGAAAAATGAACTAGAGTCAAACTAGTTAAACATCATGGTGGCATTATTGGTCCTGGTTTGGTTCTGGTTTAGACCCAGCTGAGTCCTGATGTAGACTTGGTTTGTGTGTTAGTTCCGCGTTACGTATCAGTTTAATTCAAATTTTGATATAATATCAAATATAATATCAAACTGCTATATCAAAATGTAAAAAAGAAGCTACATGATTGTGAACATTTTGTAGATTTGTATCATGACGTCGCTACGGTGCATCCACACAATTGAAAAACGTTTATCTCACAACATCGTCTTGCCTGTCCACAGATACACAAAGCGCTTACCTGCTGCTCTGTGACCGATCCACCTGCCCCTGGGTGAATTTGAACCTTACAGCTGGAGTATCTCAAGACTGATTCTCGTGAGTTTGTGAACTCAAAAATATCTCGAGAATCCATCATTGCTGTGCAAGGTTAATTAAGATGATTTCCATTAAAGACCATTCATTACAGCAGCAATCCACAGCTCCACTGAAGCAAAGGCTACAACGCTCGACAAGTTCTTCACATGGCCGACCTCAATACCTGTCCAGGGACTGAAGGTGGAAATTAACAATCTTGCTGTAACCTGGCACAAACATATTACCTCTTTGTGTAGATCAAGGTTTTTTTTATGTGCATTGTCCCTGATAAATAAACAAATAAGCTAAACTACATTAATAATTTGCCAATCAATACCATCACATCACATCTATAAATTAATTCTATTTTATGCATTATGCTGTTGGGCTGTAGAAATTCTTGATCGACTAAATGCCAATAGATTAGTTGAGAGGTTGTGGAAAATCAAAAACGTTAGCTATCTCTGTGTATCTTATCCAAACAGCAATTAGACTACACCTGCATGGGAGTACATGCGTAGGCATCTAACTGTGCCCATCTAAGGCCTGCTGTGGCTCTTTTATATACTTGATTTCTTGAGACCACAAAAATTTGTAGCCCTCTAGCATTTTTGTTATGTGAAGGTAGCTCAGCAGAGGAAAAAATGTTGGAGACCCCTGCATGAGTGTTTTTATTTATTAACTAAATGATTCATTTCCAAATCTAGCTCTCTCCATGCATTCTCCATTCTGCTGCTGTCTCATAACAATCTTGATAAAAATAAATAGTCAGTTCAAATTTCGCTCAACTCGTCCAGACTACAGCCCTAGTATCCTGGAGCATACAGCCAATTAACATATACTATTTTTAAAGGGTCCATATTATGCTATTTTCTGATCTATGTTATAGTGTTTCTGCATTAAAAATATACTTGTGTTTACATTTTGTTTCATTCACACATGTTTAACACACAAACCGTCCATATTTACACTGAATTCTTCTCTCAAAGAAAAAAACACTCTGTTCCACCTTGTGATGTCATGTGGTAATACAGTAATTGCTCCACTGTGTTTTTGAAGTCCATGCACCTTCACTAGAATCATTTGACTAATTTCAGACCTGGAAGTGCAGATCTTTACTGAACTAAAGGTTAAAGGTCATCACAAGGTGGAGCAGAGCATTTTAACAAACTAACAACAATTTAACAAGAGTCAATTTTGCATAATAATATTTAAATATAGCAATTTAGCTGTTTTTGCAGAGCAGTTGTAGCTCAATGTCAAGTATCTTCCTCTCCATAAAACCGTAACATGGAGCGACACAGTGCCTTGAATGTCCAGAACTGGTTTGGATCTGGTCTTAGCTGGTTCCCTGTCCCCTCATTCACTGGGGTTCAAGCATTTTTGGGGCCTCACAACAGTCACCTCCCTTTGTCGTCTCCACTGGTGTTTAAGCAGCTGACCAAAGCACATCATTGAGGAGCAGCCAGGGAGAGGGGCTTTCGGTCAACAGTGCCCAGGGGAAACATGTCAGTGCTGGGGCCCCACATGCCAGTGGGTAGGCTCCGGCGCCCCACACGGGGGTACCCAGGAAACCAAGAGCTCAGCATGGCACTACGGAGCAAAGGCGGCTTCCTCTGTGCGTAGATTTGTCAGTTGATGTGTCAATTATTCATGGATCCAGCCAAAAAACAGCTATTCAGTCATTATTGTAGAGGTAGCTAGAGTTCTTTATATTGAGGTAACAGAAAATACGGTGCGGAAGTTGGTCCAAAGTATTAGCAAACTGGGTCAAAATACTTCCTGTCAATTAGGTGTTCCATCAATGTCGCTTAGAGTGGGGGTATTTTACGTCTGTGGGGTATTAATTATATCACTATGTTACCTTTTACTGCTTTGAAAATGCTATATTTGCTGAAAACACGTATTAACAAATTTCCCTTTTGTTTTTTTTCCCTGCTCTCTTTGTTAAGTCACTCCCCCTTCAGAGCGCTAGCACAGCAAAATCAGCCTGCAACCCGCTAATGAAACTATCGCACCTAGCATCGGGTTTGTCATGTTGCTTTATAAAGTTTTGTATCATGTTTTTGTATATTTATGGAGAATGGAGAGACGTAGGCTTGACGTGAGCGGAGAATTGCACCTTACAGCTAACCGTAAGGAGGAATAAACCCCGGGAGAGATCACTAGATTACTCAAACACGCATGGATGACATCTAAAACTTCTTCAGGCATGTTTTTGATGAGAGAACAACGTTATAACATGGTAGAAAGCTTTTCCAAAACACCCCCTTTTTAACAAATCCAGATTTATCTTGAAATCATACATTGAAACTAGCTCCATCTCCAGTGTAAGCCTGTAGTTTATCCACGATGAAACCTGGTTCTTATCAATACTGATGAAGGCCTGAGGTGGAAGCTTCACTTCATGCATGCTCTTAGTGATTCCTGGACTCATTATAATAAAAAAACCCCACCAAGTATCACCAAAGGCACTTTAAGTCTTCTCTTGGTGTAATGAGTATGTGATTGCACAGTGATGACCAGGTTTCCAATCCTCCAGGTTTTATTACCCAGCATGCCTTGTTCTTCGCAGCTGACATGAGTTAATCTTTGTGTGAGCAGAGAAACCAACGTGAAACCAACAGCTCCAACAGTGCAGGATCTTCTGTGTTAGTGGTATTAGAGTCTTTGAATGCTACGGTTACTGGTTGCTGGAAATTGTCTCTATTCATCCAGTTCGTCTAGTTGTACTTCTCATCCCACACGTTTGTAAAATAAAGTTGTGATGTTTGTGGCTTTTGGGAAGGTAGCTTGTCTCGAAATTGTTGCTCAAATACTAATAAAATGTGTGTGTAGGAACCATGTGCTAACTTACTTTTCCTTGTCATTTCAGACTTTCCAGAGCGGATAAAGAGCACATTATAAAGGACACCAGACCAGAGCACAAGTAAAATCTCCCTTGTCGGTTTCCTGACGCTGCAGACATGAGTGAAGACAAACCCGCAGAGACCCAGGACCCAGGGGCTTTGGAGATGAACGCCATCCCCAACGGCAAAGGCCACGACGGGGCCGACGAGATCTCAGGGTCAGCCAAAGACGATGGAGAAAAGTGAGTGATCAGACTACTACTACTACTATCACTACTACTGCAACTACTACTACTGCAACTACTGCTACTACTACTGCAACTACTGCTACTACTACTACTATCACTACTACTACTGCAACTACTGCTACTTCTACTGCAACTACTGCTACTACTACTACTATCACTACTACTACTACTACTACTGCAACTACTGCTACTACTACTACTATTACTACTAATACTACTACTACTGCAACTACTGCTACTACTACTACTATTACTACTAATACTACTTCTACTGCAACTACTGCAACTACTGCTACTACTACTACTACTACTATTACTACTACTACCACTGCAACTACTGCAACTACTGCTGCTACTACTGCAACTACTGCAACTACTCCTACTACTTCTACTACTATTACTACTACTACTACTGCGACTACTGCAACTACTGCAACTACTGCTACTACTCCTACTATTACTGCGACTACTGCTACTGCAACTACTACTACGATGATGCTACTACTGCTACTTCTATCACTACTGCTACTGCTACTACTACTGCTACCACTACTACTGCTGCTACTACTACCACTGCTACTACTGCTACTTCTATCACTACTACTACTACTACTACTACTATTATTAACTACTGCTACTGCTACTACTACTGCTACTACAACTACTACAATGGCTGCTACTTCTATCACTACTACTATTACTATTAATACAATAACTACTACTACAATGACTACTGCTGCTACTTCTATCACTACTACTACTACTACTACTATTGCTTACTGCTTACTAGAGTGAAGTATTCAGCCAGACTATGAGTATAGGGTCTTATGTTTCATGATAATCTCAGAGGTGCCTGCGTGGCTTTTATTACACAGTTTGTAATGGACAGAGAATAAATGAGACTATCACATTTGCATCTACATTTAACATTTAGACACTGTTACCAATGACAGAACTGGAAAACTGCACATCACTCAACTGTTTATTTTACAGTAAGACTGAATGGTGGAAAATCCTGCAACAAACCACTTTTCTTTTTATTGTACATATAAATGAATTTGCGATAATGAATACTCCTTGAAATATTAACATTCGGTTTAAACAAAATCTCTTGTACATCTAACCCTAACACGTCTCTAAGGGTTTATAATGGTCATTGAGTCATGTTGACCCTGATATTTCACAGTTCAGTTCAGTCAGAGCAGAGAGTGGTTTATAGCTGCAGGCTTCAGACACTGACCTGCTGCTCCATAGACACTTAAATAAGACCCTATGGCGGTCTGTACTACAGTCATGTGTGAATATGTGTGAATATACTCCCCCTCTGTCAGCAGTATTATGAGACTGTTTACTTTATAGCATTCACACCATCAGGCTCTCATCAACCTTTCTTTTCCTAATTTGAAAATGATTACTCAGTGAACACCTGTGAACATCTCATCAGTGTTAAGCTATAATAAAGTACTAGAGGTAACACTGTAGTTTAGGTTAATATTAATATTTTAAAACACTTATTAATGCTTATGGAGTTCAACAGTGACCACTCTCCCCATGGTTAAATTTCTCATACATTTTTCGCATAGACTTTTCAAAAAAATTTATATTAAAAGTTTGAAAGCTCGCTCAGATTTCACAGAAACTTGCATTTTAAGAAACTTTTTTGGACTTTAAACAACCGCATTATAGATATCAGTTAGCACGTAGCTGGTTAGCCTCCTTTGAACTCTTAATATCTGTATTTTTCGAAAAGACTATGGAAAAAAATAGAAACTTTACTTCCTGAAACTGAGCAGGTTGTCACTGTTGAGCTCCATTACGTTTATAGTGTCTGTACAAAAGCGTCTTAGTGCTAATAATGCTCATTAACTGTTTTAATGAGACAAAAATATTGATAAATAAACAAAACAGTATAAATACATACTTTATAATTACTAACAGAGACGTAATTAAGCGCTAGTTATGCCTTTGATATGTGGTTCTTTCAACAAAAATAACAAAAAAAAAACCCAAAAAACTAACAATACGCCTCACATTGTATCAAATAGATGTCGCATGTACTGCAAAATGGATTAAAAGCTTTAGTTAATGCAGTTTATTCACTGTATAATATTGGGCCCTCCTCTCTTTTCTGATTGTACGTCATAGTTTAACTGACACCCATTCGTTCTGCCTGTTTAACTCCAACTTTATCACCCTTGGGACAGGTCGTCACTACTGCCCCCAGAGCGCACTGATTCTATCCATTGACATTCACTACACGCCTCTGTATATTATGTCCTTCAAATCTGTGATCAAGTTATCAGCTGATGTCTTTCTGAGCCGGTTTCCTGTGTATAAATGACACTATTAAGCTGCCTGGTGATGATGGAGTACAGGGTTTAGTCCTGTCTCTTATGTGTCATATGACGGAGGTGTTGTTTTCACTCTTATGCTGTCACGGGTTTGATTGATGGCGTCTCTCTCTTCGCTCGTACAGAGAGGCTGCGGTGGCCAATAGTGCGAGGTATGTCCGACGTGCTCGTTCATCCTGCTGCTGTGGCTGTGAATGCCTGACTGGGTCCATAAAAATAGCTTGTACATGGGGTATAAACTGGTCACTGCATGTCATGTTTAAAGGCCTCATGTTACGCTATGTTCTGATCTATGTTATAATGTTCTTTACTCCATCAAAAAGGAGTTGTGTTTTGTTTCATTCGCACATGTTTAACACGCTAACCCTGCGTTTTTCGACTGAGTTCTTCTCTCAAACGGAAAACACTCTGTTCCACTTCTGTTTGTGATGTCATGGGGTAATACAGGAAGTGCTTAACCCCATACACCTTCACTAGAATCATCTGGATAATTTTAGCTCTGGAATTGCTAAAATCAACTTAATTAAAGGTAAAAGGAGCTATTAACGTGAAACTACCACTATATGACATCACAAGGTGGAACAGCATTTTGAGCTCTGGAGATATGGACTGACTAATAATAAAGGATTACTTAAATGTGTGCGAATGAAACAATATAGGACCTTTAAGGAGAGATACTTCAATAAATAGGGAAAAATGTACTAACATAAATATTAGAGGAAATGCCTAAGTGCATATAGGATAAATAAAGATGAACGCATACGGTATTTAACCTCCTGAGACCCGAGCTTTAATAAAATTAAATAATAAAAAAAAGTAAATACAATTTAAAAAGTAAATAAAATACAAAAAATATTTAAAATACAATAATAATAATAATAATAATAATAATAATAATAATAATAATAATAATAATAATAATAATAATAATAAATATTCTAAACTCTTATAAATATTCAAAATTGAACATGTTCTTGTTGCTGTTCTTCTAAAAATTTGCACTGTGGCCTAAACAACCCAAAATGTGTTGTCCACAGATGAGGACACCAGGTTTCAGGAGGATATTAAGAGTGTCTTCATACTTGCCCTGGTTTGGTCCTGATTTGGGCACAGTTTGAGTCTTAAAGTAGATTTGGTCTGGTTTCATTTACTTCTGGTTTAGTCTCCGTCAATCCTGGTTTTGTTCGGGGTTTCATTCAAAGGTAGTGCAAGTATGAATGCAACGTAAGAGTGGAAACTGACTCTAAATCTGTCTTACCTTAATCTAAGGCTAGAAGTGTGCACAATTCAGCTGTTTTTAATCAAAGAAAATGTACACTCAAACTTTAATTCTTATAAGTGTATGGTGTATAGTGCAGTGCATGGGGAAATATTTCAACATGTAATTTGCCAGATGTCATCATGTTTATGAACTTACTTTTGAGGAAGACATCTTGTAAGACAATATTCTGCAATATTAATAACAATTAATTTATAAATTCCACATGTTTAAGAATTAGGGACTTTATTTAGTGACTATGCTATCACCTAACTGTCTCCTCGAAATGTCATGTTTGTCAAGTTTCTAGTTCTGGAGGTCATTTTTATTTTATTTTTTGTGATATCCATATGTGTTCATCTTGCTTCATGTTTTGCTTTCAAACTTGGTCCATAAGCTTTATCAGAGTTATTATAGCAGAGCCTAATCAAATTTCTAATGTAACCTTGTTTTATTTTCCATTCTCCTTTCAGTTCACACAAGGCTGAAAATTCTGCATCCAACCTTCCAGAAAGTCAGGAATTTTTGGCTGTCGACGACAAGAAAACGCCGCGATTCACAGACGTAAGCTCCACTGAAATTTCAATTCAACTTTGTCAAAAACCTGATATAAAATGGTTATTGGATTATTTTTGTTATTTTTTTTGCCATAGTTCGAAGGAAAGACCTCATTTGGGATGTCAGTCTTCAACTTGGGGAATGCCATTATGGGGAGTGGGATTCTGGGACTTGCCTATGCCATGGCCAACGCTGGAGTTGTCATGTTTTTGTAAGTTATTCTTTCATTTTTCTAACAAATACAACAGCATAAACAGTATAAATGACGATGTGAGTGAGCTTTCTCTCTTGCCTATGTTTAAATCATCTTTGTACTGTCATATTTTTGAAGAAAGAATTTGCTTTTTAAAGGTGCCATATTATGCAAAATTGAGTCTTGTGAGCTTTAAGTCATGTTATAATGTTGTTACCTCCTCAAAAACATACTTGGAATTGTGTTTTGTTTCATTCACGAATGTTTTAGTAACTATTAGTCTGTCTCCAAAGTTCAAAATGCTCTGTTGCACCTTTTTGTTCCACCTTTTTTCAGTAGAGATTGGGTTCCAGGCCAAAAATTATCCAAATGAATCTTGTTAAGGTGTATGGAATTTCAAAACACAGCAGAGCACTTCTTGTATCACCACATGACATCACAAGGTGGAACAGAGTGTTTTCTGTCTGAGAGAAGATCTCAGTCTAAATATGATTTGTGTGTTAAACATGTGAATGAAACAAAACACAACTCCAAGTATGTTTGTGATGAGCAAACATAGATCAGAAAACAGTCTGATTCGGTCTCTTTAAATGATTGCCCCTCAGTTATTAGACTCCTTCACAGACGTTCATCACCATCACTATAATGTATTCCTTGAACGCAGCTACTATTTTTAGCCCTGACAGTAATAAGAAGGGTCCCATTTGTTTGATAATAGCCATTGGGGATGGTTTTAAATTTCACTGAAGAATGATGTTATATTTTATTCATGAATTCAGAAAATAGTGGATATTTTCAAAACATGGTCTCACAGTCTGTTCAGCCATAACATTATAACCACTCACATCTGTAATGAGTAAAGACAGTGTAGATGGAGGTGGAGCTGGGAAAGTGGACAAGTGTAAAGGTTTTAGTTGGACAAGAACCAGTTGAGTGCTTGAAGACTGGGTCACAGCATTTACAGAACTGAAGCTCTTGTGGGTTAAAGGTTTATTGTCCCTGTGAGTAAGTGTGTCTTCCCATTGTTTAATGCCACTGGGGCAACCTGTCAGGAGTAGAGGGTGCCACAGTGCAGCACCCAGGGACCCATCTCCAGATCTTGAGCTGGGCTTGGTCAGAGCTGACTTAGCTGAAGGGTTTTACCTATAATGTGTTTTGGGTTGATTGGGGAAACCAGAAAGCTCAGAGGAAACCCACCCAGACACAGAGGGAAACATAAACCCGTCTGCTTTAAATCTGGTTTAGTCCTGGTCTAGGCCTGGTTTAGTTCTAGTTTAGTCTTGGGTTAGACCAGGTTTAGTTCTGGTCTAGTGTCTGGTTTAGTTCTCTGTTATATCTGCAGTGCATTGGTAGTTGTTGTGTTTTGCCTTATCTAACCCAGAAAACTAGTCTGCTCCAAACATAATTTCTATATTTAAAGTCCTATTGTGCTTGTGTCTGCTATAGAGCTATAATCTATGACACTCGTAGTTGATTGTTATAATTTGCACCTTTTAAATCTCAATATTCATCTAAAACAGGGGTGTCAAACACAATTTCACTGAGGGCCACATAAGCAAAATGGTTGCTGTCAAAGGGCCACATGTAAAATAAATGTAACTACTTTTTAAAATAGTTAATTAACTGTTTCTATATTCATTACTTCTTCAAGTTACAAATATTACATGTGCATTTGCAAAGATGTAAAAAATGTGGCTGTGTAACTGCGTGTCTCCTGATAAAATGACATTTTAAGACCATCATACCTTTTAATTTACCCTGTTGAGGGCCACATAAAATGATGTGGGGGGCCACATTTAGCCCGCGGGCCTTGAGTTTGACACATGTGATCTAAACAACGTAATAAAAGAAACAAGTCTGAGTAAGCACCTTTGATGGATGACTGCAGATCGCACTAGTGAGCAGCAGATTTTTTTCATTTGTACCAAAATAACTACGCAACTCTACCAAATGTTGTCGATTAAGAAAATAAAATTACAGAAGTAAGTAAAGAGCAGTGGCAATAAAGCGTCTTGAAAATAAGCAATTAAAGATTACTCAAACATGCACGAATCACTCCAACTATAACTCTGGTTGAGTAAATGTTGAGAGGAAACATGATTATAACAATGTAAGAAGCTTTAAAAAAGTTGATTGTGCATAATAGGTCTGCTGTAATGCTTCTATTACTTCATAAGGTCTCTGTTCAAAAGTTGATTAAATTAACCTAAAGTGAACTAAGTGACCCACAAAAACCTTTGCTGTCCCCAGTCACACATGTACAACACTGATGTTTTCATGTATTGTGCTGCGTGGCCTTTCATCTGCGGACCTGAGAGCCCTGGTTTTGTATTGACGTCTGCAGGGGGTTGTCTTGGTCCTGGCCTAGTATGACTTTTTTTGTTCCAACTTTTTTAGATTTTTCCAATAAACGTAGCGGAGTCTACAATAACAAAAGGATCTAAGACAAATGAAACTATGTGCACATTTAATTAAAGAATATAGCTGGAGGTTTGGTGCCTTAAAGGTGACTGCTCTGGTGGTACAAATGAAATGTCTACATATTTCTGTGTCTCTGCTGTTATGAAACTGGATTATGGGGTTATTGAGGGAAGAGGTTAGCGGGTCCACAGTCAATCCGGAGAACGGGGGGAATGAGTCGAAAGGCAAAAAAGAAAATTTTTCGTTGCATAGGTTTTATATAAGAAAACTCATAGTGAATTTACATGGCATTAGAGGTAATTCCCTTTGCCACTTGCTTGTCACCCTGGAGATGTTGTTGCTATGCATGGAATATTCAGCAATATCACATTAAAGTGATATATTTCACAATTATTCAATTCAATTTTATTTATACAGCTGCTATAGGGGGTGTGAAACTCAATTTCACTGAGGGCCACATCAGCAAAATGGTTTGTCTCAAATTTGCAAAGATATAAAAAAAAATATGTCTGTGTAACTGCATAACTCCTGATACTGACATTTTAAGACAGTCATACATTTACCTTGTCGTGGGCCACATAAAATGACCTGGCGGGCCGCATTTGGCCCCCGGGCCTTGAGTTTGACACATGTGATATAGCACATCTAAATGCATCTTAAGTTAAGTCCAAAGTGCTTCACACAAAAGTCAACAAAACAGACATACAGATAATACAGTACACAGGCAAAAAACAATAAAACACCAATATATCCTGTCTTGCTAGAATTAAATGCCAGGGAGAAGATGTGGGTCTTCAATTATAGGTATTTTATTGCTCAGATATTTAAATTCTTACTGTGAGTCAGGATGTCCCCATGAAGATGCATACTAAAGTAATGCTGTGGAACATTCCAGGCAAAGCAATAACATCTCCATGGAGACAAACAGGTGGGGGACCATCCATTAGATATGTTACACAGTGCTCCTTTAACAAAGAGCAGTATAGTGGAATATGGGACATACATTTTTGAACTTCCAACACACTTTTGTCTAAGGTCAGAACTTGCGTGATTTCTCAGACTTCAGGGCCGATTGTAGAAACTCTAAGCCGTCTTACAGAGTGACTCAGAGACAGTGTTTGAAGTAGTGGATTTGGAGAAAGCCCCTTATGTTGATCTCAGTTGTGTGACCCAGGTCTTTAACTGTGTAAACTGAACTCAAATAGCACCTGTAACCTTTTAACCTATTGAAACTCGGACAGCATGATATTAGGACAAAATTAAAATGTGTTTTTTTCTGACAAGAATTGCTGTTGCGATTAGATTTGCGATTAAGTATAATTCTGTTCATAGCGCACTAGTGTAGTTGCGATACTAAAATTTTAAACTTGATTTCAGTACTAAGAAACTGACTCAATATTTGATACAGATTCCACAATGAAGTTAAAAAAAGGTTACATTTTTAGTTATAGCCATTTTCATACACAAAATAATATGAAGGAAGGAGGCCCCGAGGAAGACTCAGGACAAGCTGGAGGGACTACGTCTCCTGACTGGCCTGGGAACGCCTTGGGATCTCACCGGAGGAGCTGGAGGACATGTCTCGGGTGAGGGAAGTCTGGGAGTCCCTGCTTAGACTGCTGCCCCCCACGACTCAGTCCTGGATAAGCACAAGAAAAAGGATGGATGGAAAATAATATGACTTTCTTTATCTTAGCATGAAGTCTTATATTGTTCTGATTAAGCTGAAAAAAATTAAATTAAAACTGTCCAGGAAAGCTCACATTTTGGCCTGTTAATTTGACTTTTTTGCCATATACGTGCTCAAATGCGTATATAGTTTTGATATTAGTTTTAGTATCAATTAGTGTCTTATTTTTGATACTTTTAACAACCCTGAGTGCACATTGAAATCAAATCCAGGAGCATCGACATTTGAGAATCAAATTGCGATTCAATTACATGTGTATTATGTAGCCCTAATTCCAACTGTGTATCCTGTTTTTTTACAATATAGAAGTAATGAAGATTTTATTATTCACATCCCAATATATTTCATTATCAAAATTATCATCAGTTCCCAAGAATTACAAATTATGATTCTGGCAGGTGTTTTTTGTCAGCGTTAATCAGGTAAATGTTCAAGGTTCTCAGCTGTAACGTGCGGCATGAAAATCAGCTCATTTCTGTGTCCACTCCTCATTGAGAAATCATCAAAAAGGAAAAAAAGAGAATAAAATTATCATATTTTTGTACAGATTCTTATTACCAAGAGAAAAAGCACTTTTGACTAGAATGGTTGATTGAAGTGTCTTATCCATAACAATGGGAAGCTGTGAAGTGAAGATCTACTGTTCAGTTGTATATAAAACAAAATGAAAAACAGCAAACCAGGAAAAAGTAAATACTGATAAAAAAAACCCCAAAAACATAGTTGAGTTTGTGATAAGATTTTCTACGTATGTTTTTGATCAGAATCCAGTTCACAGAGGTCGTTTTAAACACGTCGTGGAGCAATAACATTAGATAGAATATGAACTGCTGAACTAACGCAAAAAACATATTTATAATGGTCTTAACTTTATGGTTTACAGGCTTTATACACAATAAGAAAGGTATTTTGTAAATTACAGAGAAACCCAAAGATGAAATTATTGCTTTGCCTAGAATACTCCACAGCCTGGCATTACACTTGACTATTTCTATGGAGATGAGAAGGTGGCGCAACCAAGATTAGTGACGACGCAAGTGCCCTCACAGTAAGAATGTATGTTTTTGAAGGGTTTATTTGTGATAAAACCATGTGTAAATGAATAAATGATAGATAGATAAGATAGATAAGTTCAATGCCATACTTTGGAACATTCCAGGCATAGCAATAACATCGGAAAAGTTACGGGAAAATTACATATTCTGCCCTTTTATATATAGGCTATAGCAGTGGATCTCCAACTTTTTGCAGAAAGTACCACCAAAGAAAAAATTTGGCTTTCGGAGTACGACCAGATCTATATTAAGTCTATAACAGGACTATTCCAGGTCTAATCTAGGGCTAATCCAGGTCTAAAAGTGGACTACATCATTTCTACTGCAGTTCTAAACAAAGAGTTAGCCTAAGGCGGACAGTAACATGGATAAAATGGACTCAAAACTAGTCAAACCTACTCAAGAGCTGCCCAAGTACCACCTGAAGAAGATCACATACCACAAATGTCAACTCTAACTCACTAGCTAACTAACATGCTTCTATTGTATTTCCCGGAGGATACAGAGGCGTGAGCAGGTCAGGTCCCTGGTCCTCGTAGGAGTGGGGTCCCTACACTGACCCCAGTGTTCAGTTTGTCAGCAGATCTGTCCTCCCTCTGCCTCTCCACACCACAATCCCTCCATCTTTAAACCAGCGCCAGAACAAAAGGAGGCTGTGAACGGGCCAAGAGTTTAGGCTGAGGTGAAAGAGGCGCTGCCAGAGGGTTTTAAAGGGGCAGAATTAACAGACTTTAGAGCCAAAGCAGTGAATGAACAACAACCACATAACAATAAAAGAGGGAGAAGGAGAATGGGTCAAATTAGGTCTGGTGGAGTCTGTGGGCTGGTGTGTGGGGAGCGGACATATCAGGAATGATTTAAGAGCCCATATTACACTAGTTTCTCATCTCATGTTGTTTCTCATGTTGTATAGGACTTTTAAAGATGTGTATTATGTAACAATATCAAGTATCAATGTTTTCACCTACTGTCATGGCGAAAATATATAGTCCAGTTCAAATTGTTAACATTAAAAGCACTGATGTATTTAACTTTCAGTCCTTAGTTTTGAATGACCTTAAATGCAAATATTTACAAATGTGTATATGGTGTAGTGTAGAAGTATATATTATAGTATAGGAATAGTATAATATAGAATCAACAATGCCAACGGAAATTAAATTCATATTTTAAATGGGAAAAGGTCACATTTTTATATAGCGCTTTTCCACCTTCAAGGCACTCAAGGCACTTTACAACAAGGAACCACTCACCGGTTCATACACACATTAACACACCAGTGTACACAGACACTGGGGGCGAGGTGGGTTAAGTGTCTTGTGCAAGGACACAGCTACAGCATTCATCTGTGGGAGCTGGAATCACACCGTCAACCTGTGGGTCATGATGTTTTTTAATGTCGAACCACCAACCTTCGCATCGGAGGACGAACACTCTACCTGTTGCCCTATAGTGATTTGGTTTCCCATAAAGAAGAACTTGACTCTACTACTTCCGTTATCTAGAAATATCTTTACTTTTTGAATACTGTATCGCTTTCCAGAAGATCAAATGCCTTGTCACTGCTTGGAATGCCAAATCCCTTTAAAGACATCACAGGAATTATTTGCGGATTGTTCCTCCTTCCTACACATTGTTTCCATAGTTCACATGTTACGATTGTGTATGTTTGTTGTGGAATGCTCCATCTGGTGTGTCAGAGATCAGAGCTTCAGCTGCAGGAACACTTTTGTTTTGTTCCAGTGTGATGTATGTCCTGCATCCAGGAAATGTGAGTCTGGACCGCACCTGGGTCAACAGCCCACGGGCCAGTGTTCGATGTGAAGCATGTACGCCCCAGTGGCACCAAACGCAGGCTTTCTCTGTATGATAATCGGTCGGCCATGTTGTTTTTGTGTTTTTCAGGATACTTCTCACAGTGGTGGCGGTGCTGTCTTCATACTCCATTCATCTGCTGCTAAAGTGTTCTGGGATCGTAGGTATGTGGCTACACTCATTAACCTGGGAGAAGTTAGATAAATATGTGTCTGAGTCTAGCGCTACATACTCTCATTAAAAGGCAGAACAAATACTTCAAACAAATACCACAAGCTGATGAGGTGAAGTAACACAAAAGCACTGGAAAGTCTGCCACTCTCAAGTCTGCTAAATGGACTTGAGAGAAAACATCAGACAGACATCGATCTACAAACCCCCCTTAGATCCTGTCTGTTGCAATTTATTTCAAAACTAAAAAAAAAAAAAAAGTTTTTCTGCTAAAAAACCCCGAAGCACCAATATCTGCTTTGCCATGTTTGACAATATGATGGAACATTCAGTGCAAAGCATTAACTCCATAAAGACAAGCAGGTGGTGTACACTTCACCATAAATGTGATCTTAAATTTAGCCACAGCCACACACAGGTTTTATATTTTGAACCAACAACAACCCCAAACCCACCAGTTCAGTGACCACAGCCTGTGTTTCTCTCAGGTATCCGAGCCTACGAGCAGCTGGGCTTCAGAGCGTTTGGGACTCCAGGCAAGATGGCGGCAGGTATCGCCATCACTCTGCAAAACATCGGAGGTGAGCTCGGCCCATCTGTTCTATACACACGCACGATCACACACGCACCCCCCCCCCCCCCCCCCCCCCCCCCACACACACACACACACACACACGCACACACACACACACACACACAAATACACACACACTGTACGCTCATGCCCTGTGGTGTTTAGTGATAAGCACATGATTTCCTGCCTGGGATTAACATGCGCCCTCTATGAATGAATGAGCAGAATATAAGAGTGGTAGGTATAGGATTTATACGGAGAAATATTTACATTATATAGAGCTGTAAACATTGTCTATCTGTGTCCTTTCACATGAAGATGATACACTTTATATTGATTTGAAGTAGCACCGCAATGAGGTCTATACTTACAATATTACACAAGACTAGACAAGCCACGAGACTGTGTCCATAAGAATGAGACAAGATGAGATTTTTACATAATTTGTAATAAATAAATTATGTGGTTCAGTTCAGTTTTAGCCTAATTTTTAAAATGTTTTTAATGTTTAATGGTTAATGCTGCCACTGTGTTTTGGAACAACAGCTTCTCAAATACTTTTTTAGACCTTCACTGAATACATGATTTAATTTTAAGGCACATATTTCTACTATTGCTACACCTAAGTCCCACTAATTTTGCTTCTCCTACTACCACTACTTATACTATAACTACTACTACTGCTACCACTACCGTTACCACTACTACTGCTACTACTACTACTGCTGCTGCTGCTAATACTGCTGCTTTTATACTACTATTTGTACTACTACTAATACAACTACTACATCTATTACTATTTTTACAACTACTACTTCAAATATAACTATTACTAATACTACTTCTACTCCGACTAACCAATTCTACTATTACTGAAACTACTACTGCTATTACTACTGCTAGATTTTGACATAATATATAATAAATAAATTGTGCGGTTCAGTTCACAGTTTTGGTATAACATTTTAACATTGCATTGTCTTATTTGTTTTATAGTTTGTTGTCATTGTAGAACTGCTTTTTGGAACAACAGCTTCTCAAATTGTGTAACTCCTCAGCACTTAAGCCTCTTTTTGTTCAAGCCAAATGTGAATTCAGGGAAAAAAATCTCACAAGATAATTTTCCTCACAATCTCGTGGCAGTTTTATATCATGAGATGTTGAAAAACTGTACATGCATTGGCCAGTGTAATGTCCTGTGTGGAAGTGTTGCTCTGTTTCTTAATTAAACTACAGCTTATTTCAGTGTAACAAAATTAACTTCATTTAACTTTAATAGCAGTTAGATAGAAGTAGGTTCGAAAACTGAGTCAGAGCATTTCCAAAACTATACCTCTTGTGGGATAATACTGATTCTGCTGAGTTATTTGTTTCTTTATATTGCCTAATCAATGTATATTTGTTCACATTATTGCATAACTGTGTTTTTCCTTATATCTTTCTGCAGCCATGTCCAGTTACCTGTACATAGTGAAGTATGAGTTTCCTCTGGTGATCCAGGCCTTCCTGAAGGTGGACAAGCCCGCAGGGTGAGTGCAGTTAATTATATTTGCAGTATCAGAGTTTATGTCACATTTACACACAATGAGGTTGTAAGATTATTCAGAATATAACTGACATTGCAGTTTGAATGGACTTATCAATAAATCACCAAGACTGCAATTTTTGAAGTACCATAAATTCCTCCAAAATCAACAATTTTTCCTGTCTTATTCTGCATAACAACTTCTGATCCTCTTATCTAGATCTGTACAAACATGTTCTGAAGTATAGCAAAACTAAAATTCCATTCCATCACCTGGACAAAGGAAATGGTTTGAGAGGGGAGTTAAAGAGGAAAGACAATCCATCTTTGAACAGGAATGAGAGGCTTAGACATCATTTATCTCCTATTTGTAAGTCCATCCTCCAACCTAAATCTAAACAAGGAAAACAATAGGGATAGCTGGTATGCTAATAGGTGTGAGTGCACCCATTAGGGGCCTGAATAATTATGTAAAATATGACTCAGGCAGAGCTCATCCTGAGTGTAGCTCAGTAGACCTAGCCAACAAACAGAAACTGTAAACAAACAAGTGTATTAGGTCATTTCCACTCTGCCACTAGTTAGGTTGATGTAAACAGCATTCGCTCCGAGAGCGGTTCGCTTGGGCCAGTGTGAACGTGGCATTCTGGACCGCAGTAAACGCCCGCTCCAAGAGCGTGTGAAACAGAAGGTGATGGAGCAGCTCCACCCGCACTATGTAGCGGGGCAAGTGTGGTGGGAGCACTGCCGACCCTGGGCTGACATATGCACTCTGTGTGAGCATAGACTGTCTATGGTGCAAGTAGAAGTGCTTGGATTTGGGTAAAAAGCTCTCTGACCACGTATATTTGTATGAATGGGCGCTGCAGAGCTGTTTGACAGGTCATTTGCATCAACTTAATGTCAACGGCACGTCTCCTCCTGCCTCTGTCTGCGCAGGTGAGCCTGGGTTTGGCTGTTTGTCTTTTTTTTTTTTTAACTGTTGCCACCAGTGCGCATCCAGCAGTCCTCACTGTATATTTAGCCACCGGTGAAAGAAAAGACCCCTGCATTTAGCACCAGGGAAGCAATTGCGTGCGTATTCATGGGGCTCTGTCCCCTGAAGGACGTTGCCATAGAAATACGTTCATTGATCAGCTGATGGCCTCTCACGTGGCCCATGGTGTCTGGGCTGAATGATGCACGTTGTATGTGAACAAGACCCAAAAGGAAACAGAACTAAATCTAGTGCCACTGGGGTGGGTCCACAGAGCTACTCACATGTGTGAAAACGACCTGTAGTAAACTCCTCCTTCCACATAGATATAAGGCAGTGTCCACCAACAATCTGACCAGAACTGAAGTGGCTTGGATGAGCAGAAAAAAGTCTTCACTCTAAAACTTTTGTCCAGTTGACAGAAATAAATGTTTCTTTTGCTCTGGATCATACCTGGAAGACTGAGGGATTGCACACACATATTCTGAAGTGTGATTCTTTTGTGTTTCTTTTTTTTTGTTAATTCTTCTGAACGTATTTAAACTGTGAACTTACAACATAATTCTATTAGTAAAACATAAATCACAAATCTATTTGCAATGCTCATCTGAAAAATTGCTATTAGATATTTTCCTCAAATCCTTGAGCCCCAACACACACTGACCTACATAAGGCAGCAGCTTTACCCCAGAATCCTTGGCTTCATCCTCCCAGAATGTAATATATACTACACTCATGTGATCAATTATGGAAGCTGAAGTGTTGGTTTCTGTGTGGTTGTGCTGTGTGACTGTGTTGTTGAGGTTATAGTAGTAAATCATATGCAATAGTTAATAATGTATCTGTTAACATGCTTTTTCTGTGCAGGGATCCCATTGCATTTTATCCATTGCTTCATTACTTGAAGCTTGACTCATTTGTGAGATTGAATTAAAGTTAATTACCTTTTTAGTACCTTGCTTTTTAAGACTGTCACTGAATACAAGATTAAATTATAAGACGTGCATTTCTACTATTCCTACACCTAATTCTCCTACTACCACTACTTCTACTATAACTACTAGTACTTCAGCTATAACCACTACTACTACTACTACAACTATAGCTATTACTACCACTACTATTACTGCTGCAGTTTAGTTCTATTGCAAGACAAGAATTATATTTTTGCCAATTTTCTCATGATTCCCATATCCAAGCACATAATTCCTGTCATCCCTGAACACTATGATCTTATAGTCTGTATTAATCGGACACGTGGGCTGTGACAGTCGGCCCTCTGCAGCTGGCCCTCACACAGCTGTCATACTGACCCTGAGGAGAGAGAGAAACACACATCAAAACACAGGCACGCTTGACGCTGTTAGCATAAACTGCAGGATAGCATCAGGCTAAAGCAGGTGCATCCACACACACATATACTGGACTTCACATGTTC
Organism: Periophthalmus magnuspinnatus; assembly: GCF_009829125.3. Classification (NCBI taxonomy): domain Eukaryota; kingdom Metazoa; phylum Chordata; class Actinopteri; order Gobiiformes; family Gobiidae; genus Periophthalmus; species Periophthalmus magnuspinnatus. The sequence goes on along the minus strand of NC_047130.1, from coordinate 21,577,253 downwards.
ACCTTTAGCACAATTCAACCACGCACACAGCAGAGGAGCAAAGCATAAACTGGGTTATTCGTGTTTTATGCAAGGCTATATCTTTTTTTATACATATATTTATGTCCTGTTGTGGAATTTCTAATAGTCAAAAAGTCTTAAAGATATAAAAAAAATCCACAACAGTCCATAAGGGTTTAGTAGTAGTAGTAGCTGTAGCATTAATTGCCCATCCATATGTGCATTTAAAAAACCTGTGGACATCATATTGTTACTTTACCATAATATACATGTATATCTAATAACAAATAAATAGTAACAGTAATAGTTCATCTTGTTTTAATGTATATTTCCAGAAAAGTCAGTACTACGAGAATTTTAGAAGTTTTTCAGTTCAATTCAGTTTTATTCTATGTAGCAAATTTAAATACAACTTCAGCTGCCCAATGTGTTTCACAAAAAAAATTCAATAATATAGTTAATATGGTACAGTGGCAAAGACCAATAAAATTATAAAATACTAATATATCCTGTCTAGACTAGGCAAGCCTATTTGTATAGCACTGTGTATACAAAATAATTTAAAGCGCTTTACAGAATAAGAAAGACATTAAAATCACAATACAAACAAATCAAAACGTAAATAACCATCATAACGTTAATATTAAAAGAGAAAAGGCTAAATAAAAACCTTTCAGTCGTATGCACAGCTAAACAGAACCATTTTGAGCCTGGATTTAAACATGGTCAAAGTAGAGGCCTGTCTCACATCTTCATGAAGACTGTTCCAGGTTTTAGCTGCATAAAACTGCTGATTCCACATGTTTAGTCCTGACTCTGGGCACCAGCAGGAGGCCAGTCCCTGACGTCTAGCTAGTATTAAATACTAGGGAGAAGAGGTGGGTTTTTAGTCTAGTCGTGAACTGTGTTAAAGACTGAGAGGATCTGACAGGCAGAGGGAGCTAAAATAGATTAGGTCAATTCAATATATACCAAAAAAGCTGACCTAAATATGTGTGTTTTTTATTCGCCTCCATTTTTGTCACCTTAGCTTTACTTCTTTTAACCATAAAGTTTGATTTCATAAAGCTGGTCACATACTAGACAAATGCCAATCTAACAATGTGAAAGAGAGTGAAAGTAGGATTTCATTGGTGTTTGGTCAATCATAAAATTGTGGTGTGATGACGCTTCTAACACAAGAATTTGATATTTTTAAATCCCTATGAAAGGCTATGTGTTTCTCCTCAGTTTTTACATCTTAAGAGGGCTTTTTCAAGTACTTTAGAATACTAATTTAAATGCCCATAGCATTACCTTTCCATGATAGTGAGCTGGAGTCATAGTTCTGCTCTGTGTGTGTCTGTATTCCCCACACAGTTTAGTTCAGACTGGTGTTTGACGTAAGGCAGTAGTGACGTGTGCTCCTGATGTCACTATTCATGAGGCAGAGGCGACGCTGCTGTAGGCTCCGCGCTGGTGTTATTTAAAGTGACAGCGCCCTGCATGGCCCGAGCGGCACATCGCACATCATTTGTGTGGGTGTTTGGATTGTATTTGAAGTGAGCGTGACATAGGAAGGGACGTAAGCAAAACAGGAATACTAAACCAAGTGCAAAAATATTATAGAACGTGATTTAGGACTGGGATATTTAAGGTTCTACATTACATAAAATTGACTCTTGTGAGTTTTAAGCCATGTTTTAATGTTGTTGCCTCATCATCTTTTATTATTAGTCTGTTTACATCTCCAAAGCTCAAAATGCTCTGTTCCACCTTGTGATGTCATGAAGTGGTAGTTTTCAAGTTAACAATTGCCTTTTACCTTTAGTTCAGTAGAGATTGGCAATTCCAGGGCGGAAATGATCCAAATGAAGGTGAACGTAAATGGAGTTTAAAAACAGTGGAACTCTTCCTGTACTACCACATGACATCACAAGGTGGAATAGAGTGTTTTCTATTCAAGAGAAGAACGGCCTAAATATGGGTGCTCTCTTTGGGCTCTACTTGTATAAAGATTTAAATAAATTAAATCAGTCACCTACTATTACACTTCGCAAAACCCCATTCAAATGAAATACTTCTAAGTTCAAATATTATAACTTTTGCAGCATCCCTGAAGTGTTATGACAGAAAATAGCAAATACTTCGTCCAATCTCGAGTCTGACACTTCAGTTTCGCTGTGTCAAGTTTTATAAGAACAAGAACAGCTGATAGAAACACGCAGCAGAAAACACTGATGGGTCTCAGTGGTGATGAAGAGTCTACATTTTGCCTCCATATCTGCCTCTTTGTACAATCTCTTCTTAACTTATCTAACCTCACTCCCCTCACACACGTATTGATTTTTCACTACAGGAGCCGCGTTTTTCAACCACTCAGCTTATCACGAATACACTGCTGCTGACTGTGTCCCTCTGGCTTTAAGATTGCAGAATTTAAAGGAAAAAGGAACCAATAAAACACTGTACCAATGTAACCATTGAGAAATATTAAAGAAATCTATTTTATTTTAGTGTTTATTGTAGAGAGTAAAATCCACTAAGCTTGTGTTATCTTTAAAGGTCCTATATTACACAAAATTGTCTCTTGTGAGATTTAATACTGCAATTTGGACCCTTTAAAGTAAGGTAGACATCTTATTTTATTATTGTATTTTGTTACAAAAAAAAACAACATAAAAAAACTAAAATCATCAAATACTGGCTTGAAAAAATGTAACTGGAACTAAAAAGATATACAGGGAGATTTTGTCTTTTCCCTTTAATGCCACCGGGAAGAGGATGGAGTAGAAGTGGATTAGACTATATTGTGCGTATATTCTTGCAGCATAAATGACATAAAAATCCTAATAATTTGTGTTGATAGTAGAAAATTGTATCACTCCATGGAAAATTCACTGTGTTTGGAAGAAATATCCAAGCAAAAACATATTATTTCTTAGGGATTGGCCTCGCAAACTTACCATGTTACTCTTTCTGTTGGTTCAATCAGCAATTTTTGTTAATCCTTGAGAGAAGCTGTCTTTTGCTTTAAAGTCCCTTCAACTGACAATGATCACGTCTTTGAGGCTGAATAACGGCACCACTTTCTGAAGCCATTATGAAGAAACTATTTCTCTCGTTCATTTATACTGACAGAAAACATGTTTAACTTTATGAGATTTTATTTGATGAATTTGGCCTGGACATATTAACCATAAATCTGCAATCTGACAGTTAAACACCATAGAGTCCAGAACTGTCCTCCAGCGCAATTTTATTTTTTCATTTTTTTCATCATTTAATCTCTCACTTGTTGTCCCAGGTCTCTGTGGGGAGGATCCTATAGAAGAACATGTTGCCTCCTCTGCCCTAAGCCTCTTGTTTGGGGACATTTGTGTTAAATGTGTGTACAAGTGTGTGTGTACATGTACGTGTGGGCGGTTAACAGATGTTGTGTGGTGCTCTCGCTGATGGAGGCAGAGGGATTAATCGCCCTGGCTCTGTCACACTAAAAATAGGCCTGGGAGGATGCCACTGTACCAGACCCAAGCATGTGTTCCCTGGCACTAAACACACAATTATATAACGTCTTTAAACACTGATATCACGTCGTCAAATCTTAATGTTATTATTCTGACACATTTTTGTATAATGTATTCATGGGTTTCCGGCAGATGATTCCTTCCTGAATTGACAGATTGTGTGAGGACCTTTCCACATTCAAAAGATATAATACTTTGATTTGAATTGCATCATTGCTATGACAACGGAGGAGGACCAGCTCATTCAAATCAGCTGAAACCCTTGAATAGCTGTATCATTAATTACATAAACTACACAGATATTTTGTGCAGCCAGTATAATTCCATTCCATCTATGTCTATATTAAAGCTTCACTATGTAACTTTTTAGTAGGATCAGTCAGTGCTAGTCTTAATGGAGATGTTATCACTTTACTTAGAACGATCCGCATTATGTAATCTTATTGTGAGCAGGTTCACCTCTCCACAGATCTGACCTGTAACTTTGCCTATTGGCGTCACCTACTTGTCTCCATGTGAGAGTCTGTGGAACATTCAGGGCAAAGCGTTAACTTCTCCCTAGAAACAAGCGGGTCACATACACTTCACCATAAATGTTACATACTGCACTTTTACTTTAGCTTTCGTATGATTTGGGTGTAGGTTTGTTTGTTGTTTGTTTTTTATGCGTTTAAGCTTCTTGTTATGGGCAACATTTCTGGGACTTTTTAGCATTCAAAATAATATATTATAATGTTTTGTTTTTTGGTTTGTTAATCGCTATGGCAACGGATAAGTGAAATTTCTCCTGTAGTAATAGTAGTTATCGGTGTTACTCAGGTCAATCAGATGGGCTGGTGTGGACAGATTTCAGTTGCAGTCTGTCTGGTCCTATTGATTTCCCCATTTTGTTAAAACCAATTAAAAACCACAGTGTGAGAGTGTTGACAGTGAGACCAGCCGTAAGGTCGGGTTTTTAAAGGAAACAGGCAACGATAAGTTTGAAAAATCAAAAATGCAAGGCTGACTGAAACTGCATTTTTAAAAAGAAACTCCAATATATTACATCTATCAATTTCAGATGTTTGCCTCAACATCACAACAGCATCACACTATATAGCTTAAATTTAAATAAACTATACCTATTAGCTGAGGAGTATACTTGTCATAATATAGTGATGGCATGAATCCATATATTCAGGCAGCAATGTAAAAATGCATACCAAAATCTATTTATTTATGTATTTCTTCGTTTAACCAGAACCAGATGCATTGTTTCGAGTGTTATAACAAAAATGCAGATTTTTTGCTGATTGCGATTGATTCGCTGGCAAACATCTAACAACTTGACTCTTAGTCACTGGATCAATACCTTTCGTTCGTATCTCATTATGGAGTAAAACCTTATTGGAGCTGGATAATCTTAAATAATCTTAAATAATCAAGTCTGTGTGTATGTATGTATGTATATGTGTGTGTGTATATATATATATATATATATATATATATATGTAAGTGTATATATATATATATATATATGTGTGTAAGTGTATATGTAAATATAAGTATAGTAATGTATAGGGGTATAGGAATACACATATAATGTGCATGCATATACATATTGTTTTGTTTGTTGTTGTTTTTTTTTCAATCTTGTACATATGGAGCCCAGGGAGGGGTGGTGGGATATCACCATGAGCTCGGGATGTGTTTTTTTTTTTTTTTTTTTTTTTTGGGGGGGGGGGGGGGGGGGGGGGGGATTGTGTTTTTGCTGTTATTATGTAAACAATAAAAAAAATTTGATCACAAAAAAAAATAAAAAATGCAGATTTTTTGCTGATTGCCTTGAAGTTGTAAAAGCTCTACATAAAAATGTGACCATTTATCATCACCAATTTTAAAAATAACCAAAAGTGCACATTATGAATAACCTCCATTTCATTCAGCCTTGTTATGTTACAGCTCTGCCCTCATTTACCAGCACTACCAGCTTTGACAATGACAACATATTCCCCATCACCACTCAATAAAAACACACAGTTCACACTGTGTTTATTTTATCATCAAGAGCTAAAGATCATATTTGGTTTTGTATTTACAGGGAGTGGTACCTGAATGGAAACTACCTGGTGGTGATCGTGTCCATAGCAGTGATTTTACCTCTGGCTCTGATGAAGCAGCTCGGTGAGTGTCTGCTCCTGTTAGATGGAAAAATACAATGGGATTGACTCAGTATCATCATGGAAAAACATAGCACTGTGTAACTTTTCTGGTACAGGGCCTTCCATCTGCTTGTTTCCATGCTGATGTTATTGTTTTGCCTTGAATATTCCATAGTGTAGCATTAGACCTATGTATCTTGCATTCATACAATTATGGGTGCATTAATGCTCAAACATACATTTAAAAACATGCATTCTTACTGTGTGCTGAGTTGCCTTTTTCCACAGACTTTTTCGCACTGCAGATGTTTGGAGCTCCCATTTTTTATGATTGAAATAGCACCACAATGCGACGTTTCGGGGTCAAGCCCTTCTTGGGACATTATGTCTGAAGAAGGGCTTACTGTGAAACATTCGAGGAAAAGCAATAATGGCCAAGAGAACAGTTCCATAGTGCTTCTTTAAAACATTCACTATTTTTGTTACAGGTTACCTTGGATACACCAGTGGCTTCTCCCTGAGCTGCATGGTCTTCTTCCTCATCGCGGTAAGCTTTAGCTTTAGCCGTTAGCTTTAGCCTCAGCAGCAGACTGGAGTAATACAGATGACACTGGGTTTAACCTTTCTCTGCTCCCGCTCTGTCTGACCTTTACTGTTGAACCACTGCAGCATGTGACCTAGTTTCAGCCGCAAGCCACGTTGGATACCCACTTTGTTGCCTTGTTGTTTTTACGCCAATTTCAGATGATGTCACAACTATAGCGTTTTATTATTATTATTATTATTATTGATGTTGTTGTTGTTGAAATAAGAGCTAGGTCTGTGACAAGACACTATTCTCACAAGACAAGGCACATGATTGGATCCACAAGAACGAGACAAGATGCACTTTTGAGATCATTTGTAACAGACGAATTATGTGTTTATGTTCACTATAGCTTTCTGCTGTTATCGTTGTAGCATTGCTTTTCGGAATCCCTGTTTTTATCCTTGCTAAATGTAAACACATGGGAATTTGTGCTGTGAGATTTTTAATACTACATCTTCTGTCTTTTTAGGTCATTTACAAGAAGTTCAACCTCCCGTGCCCATTCACAGAGTTTGCTTTTAACGGCACAGCTCACAGCCCCATTCTGAACACCACAGATCCGGGAGGGGAGGAAGACGACACCTGTGTTCCCAAAATGGCCAACCTCAACTCTCAAGTGAGTTATTGTATGCATGGTTCATTTATAGTCACTTTATTTATTCATTGCAAATAAATCAGAATCATATTTTACAGTAAGATGTTGTGCAGTTAAAATGCTCAGTAATGCAGTCTTTATCACGTCTTTAAAATGAGACCTCCACCAAGGCATTTATCATGTGAAAGGTGGAGTGATGATTCAGATCAGTTAAAGATGACCTATTGTGCTTGTGTCTGCTGTATAGCTATAATCTACGATACCCGTGGATCATAATGTTATAATTTGGACACTTTAAACTGCAATATTGATCTAAAACAACTTAATAAAAAAAGGAAGTCTGCTGATCTCTGCGTTAGAATCACAACATCACAACAAAGTAACTGTCGGCCTCTTCTATGGAGAGCTGCACATCACGCTAACAAGCAGTGTTTTTTTTCCATTTGTGCAAAAATGACGACGCAACGTGCATCTCGGATTAAGAAAATGAAATTGGAGAATGAAGTTAGTACAGAGCAGTGGGCGTATACCTGTGGTGGTGATCGCGTTTTGAAAATAAACGATTAAAGATTGCTCAAACCTGCACGAAAAAAACAACTTTGGGTGGATAAGGTCTGCTTTAAATTTCTTTGAGCTGTTTGTGGAAAAAAGTGAAAAACAGTGCCCAGATTTTGACTACAATCAGATATGTGCAAGTCAAAGCTTTCAAAAAACCTACAAATCTATATGTAATTTTCATTCATATTTTTTTGGATTTATTAGGTTTTGTTCATGTGGCGTCAAAACTATCTGAATTTGCCTTTTAACTGCGACATAACAAACTTGTTAACCTTGTTCATGTAGTACTTCTCAATACGTCAATACCAAACGTGTGGCTCCTCAGTTTTGAATACAGTCTTACATACTCTTCATACTTTTCATGCGTTACAATCCTGGAGGTCCTGTCCCCTGTTTCCAATGGCATTCCCTTCTGTCTGGAGCTGAGTTCTTGTCCAGCTGGTCTTTATCCAGACTTAGTTAATCACAGAGGAACAATTAGCCCTGTGTGATTAGTGTGAGTGTTCGTGAATGCGGGGTCTCGGTTTAGGACGACCCACGGCTGTATCCATGGTGACCTGTTGGTTAGGCCTGGCACAGTGAAGACTTATAGTTAAATACATTAGCCAAACGACATATAGTTTTAGCACAGTATTCACGGCATGTACTTTTATTTCTGTGTGGAGTTTTGCATGTTTCTCCCCGTGTCTGGATGGGTTTCCTCCGGGTACTCCGGTCAGGAACTTGTGAGCCGTACAGGGTTGAATTAAACATTAATATGTTTTTATTTTTCACCTTTCTGGCCACTCAGGGCTACCGTACAGAGGTGAAATGCTCCGAATTATAAATAGATGGTGTTAATGTAATATTTTAAAACGTACAATTTGAATCATGCAGTTGTGATGCTAACTGTAGGCACTGCTCTGTCTGAGGTTTAGTGAGACTTTAATCTGAGCTTTATTTTAACACAATATGACCAGAAAGACCTGACTTAGCTGGAACTACGACAGGTGAGCCGATTTGTGCTACTATACAAGTCCCTCTGAAATAACATTACGGTCGCAAGCTAGCTAGCATTAGCAAACAATTTTTCAGTTCATCACACTCACCATTTTTGTTGAAAATCAAACACCTTAACAGGACCAAAAGGCACTGATCACAGGTTCTTCTTTCTTAAAACGTCTTTGGCTGTGTTTGCTAATATGCACATTGTGTCACCGTGGTAACTGCTGCACATTCCGTCATCGACATACATGCTGCACATTGCAAATTGCATCATGGGGTTACAATGGTTTTCAATATTATCGTTTATTTTCTGTTACAAAATACCACACTTCAAAATGTGTCATTGTGACACGTCTATTGTTGTCTGTTGCTTTCTAGACGGCCTACACCATCCCCATCCTGGCCTTTGCCTTCGTGTGTCACCCCGAGGTGCTGCCCATCTACACAGAGCTGCGCAAGTATGTTTAAAATGGTGGAACTCCTCCTTTTCTCCTTTGAGGAAGAGTCTGTAGTAGTATCAAGGTAAAGCCGTGCTGGTACCTCGTGCTTGGCTGATTGTAACCAAGGCACATGCACCGCTTTCACTTTATTTTCAAACACATGCACTTTTCTGCTTGTCTGGTTCAGCATGGTTCAACCCTGCATTGTGCACTGGACCACTTTTGCTTGTTTTTCCTAAGACTAATTTTGGCATTTTGGATATTAAAGTTAAAATTGTTGGTTAAAATACATAATTTAAGTGCATTATTTTAAACATGGTTGTCCTTATGGATAATTATGGTGATTTGGCTGTTGTAGTATTCACTTACAAATACAAAAGAACGGGTAAACTGAGCACTTAACGGTGATATGTTGTGATTTCAGTCCCACAAAGAAGAAGATGCAGCATGTAGCTAACATCTCCATAGCTGTCATGTATGTTATGTATTTCCTGGCTGCTCTGTTTGGATACCTCACTTTCTATGGTAAGTTCAACTCCTGGACCTATGACCAATATGACCATTTATATCTCTGTTTCTGAAGCATGCACACCCTCTAGTGGCCATACTGTAGCACTACCAAAGGACATGTGAATTCTGTAGGTCATCATGAAGTCTTATAGCCATGAGGTGCTATGTAAATTATTCTATGGACTGTGTTTATCAGTGTTTTTTAGATTCTAGACAAGAACCAGTTATTTGTGTTTATTACGATGTACTTTGGCATTAAATATCTCAAAGGTAAATTCACAGATGTTGAACCTAATAATTTTTTTCAGTGATTAGACTCAAGAACTCACTGTATTACATATCTGTAGTTTCACATTATTAATTTTATCTGCGCCCCGTCTGTATTAAATATGATTCACTTATAGAATGTTGTGATGTTGTCTGAAACCCAGAATTATTCCTGGAAGAGCAATAAGCAATGAGGAAATAATATAATCCATAATTAACATTAAAAGCTGTTCAGTGTTGGCCTTCAGTTTAGATCTAATAAAAATAATAACAAGACGGCACTTAATAGGTAGGCAAGACAATTCGTACAAAAAGTAATCCACTGCATTTCCAGGATAAAAAAGACATTAAGATCACAATACAACAAATCAAAACATAAATAATCTTTAAAATATAAATAATAATAATAATAATAATAATAATAATAATAATAATAATAATAATAATAATAATAATAATTATTATTATTATTATTATTATTATTATTATTATTATTATATGCCCTTATTATGTAAAAAAAACCAAAAAAACAAACATGCAATTAAAAGTATTTTCTTTTCATTTGATACTAGCAGGTTTTTGTTGACTTTTATGTTCTTTTATGAAGCACTTTGGGCGGCTGAAGTCGTTTTAAATGTGCTATATAAATAAACCTGAATAAAAACGTGAATTGAATGTTAATAAAAATGTTTTCAGTTACATTGTAGCTCATAGTATTCACTTCCTATGTTGTCCTCAGGTGAGGTGGAGGCGGAGCTGCTGCACACATACAGCCGCATTGACCCGTACGACACTCTGATCCTGTGTGTGAGAGTGGCCGTGCTCACAGCTGTTACCCTCACTGTGCCCATTGTGCTGTTTCCGGTAACATACATTTACTCTGTACAAGTTATGCAATAAATATAGTGGAATTTTGCTTCTGTAAATGAAACAAAACACAGCTCTAAGTTTGTTTGTGATGAAGAAACAGCATACAACAAGCATAAAATGGGCCCTTGAAAGAAGACGGATTTCGCGAATGTGACTTTTATGATCTTTAAATCATGTTATAATGGTCCTTCCTTATCATAAACATACTCAGAGTTATGTTTTGTGTCTGATTAGGTTCATAAGGCCCACACAATCACTCACACCCACACGCACACCCACAATCCATGCATGTTTGAGTTATCCTGCTCTGTCCTGCATTCAAGGCTTGCATGCTCAGAACATTTTAGTTTGCACCTACCACCTTATCCCTGTGTACTTTCTGTAGAATTAAACGTGCTAAGGAAATAAATTCTCCTGTCTCTATATTAAGCAATATTCGATTAACAGTGGCAACAATGACATAATGAGCTACGTCTTTAAGTACCACAAGAAAAGCATACGATGTCTTCTCTTATTCCCAGGTTCGGAGAGCGATCCAGCAGATGATGTTTCCCAATAAGACGTTTAACTGGCCTCGACACATCGCCATAGCCTTAATCCTGCTCACCTTTATAAATCTGCTGGTCATTTTTGCACCCAACATCCTAGGCATCTTTGGAGTCATAGGTGAGGCTTCAATTCAGTTAGACTATTTTATTCAACTGCGGCGTGCGTAAGAAGGCTTGCATTCTGACCTGACATGCAATTTGGCTTCGTGTCTTACCCTCTTGTCTCCATGGAGATACGTATAGTTAATGTCATACAGTGGAACATTCCAGGTAAAGCAATATCATCTCCAAAGAGTTAAGGAGGTGGTAGTCCCTCCAGAAAAGTTAAATAGTGTGCCTTTAAGTACACAGTTGAATGATTATAGATTAAAATTAAGGTAGTGGACAGGTCAGAATTCAATGCTACAATTTGCCTTTTTTTACTGTCAAAAAACTAAATATTCTACTAAATATAACTATATAATATTCAGACGATTCAAAAAGTGGTGGCGTTTCTCAAACATAACGTCAGGATTCTTGTCTGTTGAAAGTACATGGTGTCATTATGCAAGTTTGAGGACTTGATCTCTGTTGTAAAAAATAATGATCTGGTTCAACCTTTGTCAATTTTCAGTCTGGATATTTCTCTCAAAAACAGTGAACTTCCCATAGAGTTATATTGGCCCCCGTCTTCCATCTAAAACCATGGCATCATCAAATTCTTAAATACAACCTATAGGAATGTTGTTAATTAAGCGTAAGTGTAATTATATGTACTCAGTTTTATTCATATTTTACTCCAACCATGTAACTGCATTTGACAGTGAAACACGTGACACGATTACATGTAAACAGTGCAGTATGCATGTTTAATATAGGTCACTAGAGTTGCAGCCAGTCTCACATAAATTATACAATATTGATTCATTATTTCCATGTATTTCTGTTTCTGCAGGTGCCACCTCCGCCCCGTGCCTCATATTTATTTTCCCTGCTGTTTTCTATATTCGCATTGTACCCAAAGAAGAGGAGCCTCTCCGTTCACCTCCCAAAATACTGGTAAGAACAGGACAGATCAGTTTTAAGTATTGATAAGAGCAGTAAAATACATACATACAAATATACTTTGTAGTTCATGAGCAGAGGCATGTATACTATTTGTTCATATTAGACCAGTTACTATCAGCTGCTCCTTTCACTGGGTGTTGCTGCAATGAATTGATGTCTTGGTGATTTGACAGATTGGGTTCATGGAGTTGAGCGCTCAAGGACACAACAACAATATGTGCTCTGGCTTGAACAGGCCAACGCCGGGTTCCTGGATAAATGCCTAAATCCCAAACATGAAGCATCCAAATCCAAATGAAATATAAATAGTTCACCTGTAATTATTTAGTTTTAGAGTGAACATGAAAAATTGCCAGCAACCATAAATTCATTAAGAAGCCTGTGTCATGTTAGAGCCCAAATAGTACTTACTCTTTTACCAGAGGATCAGTAAAGAAAGAAAGGAGAATGGTTCAATGGTTCAAAAGTTTAACATTCACTCTGCCAGATAAGGTTAGTGTATAATGTACGTTACTAGACACATGTGCTAATTTTACATCTTAAGGCTAAAATTCTGACTCTGCCTTTTATAATTTGTCCTTCATATATCAAACTCAAGTTTACAAGCAAACTGAAGTATGGGTCAAATGACTTTTTACCCCAAATGGACAATGAAATGTACTCACCTTCACTCCTTCTCTCCCCCTCTCGCTTTTCCCTCTCTCTCTCTCTCTCTCTCTGTCTCACTCCTCCCTCCCTCTGCCCTCTCCTCCCCCCACCCTCCCCCTCTCCTTCCTCCCTCCCTCTCTCTCCCTTCCTCTCTCTCTCTCTCTCCCTCCCTTCCTCTCTCTCTCTGTTCCTCTCTCCCACCTCCATCTCCTCTCTCTCTCCTTCCTCCCTCCCTCTCTCTCCCTCACATTCCTCTCGACCCCTCCCTCTCCTCTCCCCCCTCCTCTCTCACTCCCTCTTCCCTCTCTCCTTCCTCCCTTCCGCCCTCCCTTCCTTCATCTCCTCCCTCCCTCTCTCCTTTCTCTCCCCCTCTCCTTCATCCGTCTCTCTCTTTCCTCTGCAGGCTGCGTGTTTCGCGGGGCTGGGCTTCTTGTTCATGATCATGAGTCTGAGCTTTATCATCATCGACTGGACTTCAGGGTCGAGCAAAGCCAGCAGCGCCCACTAGACCAGTCTCTCCTTCAGGGTTTTTTTTACTATTGAATTTATGTAGAAACAAAAACGTGTGGATTTAATATTTGTGTCTTTGGTTGTGTCTGCTCTTGGAAAAAGCCCCATCCTGCCAAAACTGCACAGGCCAGGTTCAAAGTTATTCAGAGGAGTGGAGGCTGTGCCTTTCAGACAGAGTCCCATAATGACTGGTATATGTTTGTGTGCGTGTGTGTTTTACAGTAAGCTTTTATCGCCAACTACTCGGATCGGGATCGGTTTGAGTTGGTCAGAACGCTTCAAATAACTTCTTGATTTATGATTTTCAGATATATATTTTCTTTACCTCCGCCAAGAATGTTGTGTCAAGGTTTGTTAGTTACTTTGCCTGAAAGAGGAAGTGTAAGACAAAAGGTTGTGTTTTGATGAGTGTTAGAAAAGCACATAAAAGCTCACAATGCAACTTTTCTGGTGGTCTCCAAGGAGATTATTGCTTATCTTGAGATGTTCTACAGTATGGCATATACATCTTGGATTAATTCAGTTACAGATGTCTTTATTACAACAAAAAATGACTTGGAAAAACATGCAGGTTTTTACGATGTCACCTGCTTGTCTCTATGGAGATAAGTTAAATGCCATATTGTGGAACCTTCTAGCAGTCACAGTCCCTTCACAAGAAGAGTTACATGGTGCACGTTTAATAGTACATGGAATAAATAGGGTGAATTTTGGTTAGAATAGGAAACTTTTACTTCAGAATCATCTTTATCATCGCAAAATAACTGATGAGTTTTATGAGTTTGAAAAATACAAGCAAGACATGAGCAAGAAAATGTGTCAACTGTAATGATATGAAAGTTATACGTTTTATATGGGACAAACTATTGATTAGACCTGGTTTAGTCCTTGGTTAGACCTGGTGTATTTCAGCTCTTCTGGGATATACCTGGTCTAGTCGTCAGTATGTATTAAAATGGCCCTGAGGTGAGAGCAGTGACTAAACCAGGTGATGAGTGTGGGAGAGTGAAGGAGGACTTACTCAAATCAAGCAGCTGGTTGTAATATAAATCAGTACATGAAACATTCCTATAGATTGTAAATTGACTTGCCGATATTGCTCCACCAATATGGAAGTATAGTTGGAATGATGGATGGAATTGCAATGCCTTGGTGGAGGTCCTTATAGTTAACATTGCAGTTTTAAATTATTCATATAAACCATATCAAGTCTAACGCACAGATAGGAAGAAACTGCTATTTTACTAACATGTCTATTTTGAGTATGGGAGGTGTTAGCCGTCTCATCTCCTAGAAACACTGATGCGCTGCAGGTGGCAAAAATATTATTTTTACCATAACATTCCTACCTTCAAATGAAATTATAATCTAGATGTCTATTTTGAATCATCTCTACATGAAGCTAACCTCAGAAGATGCATTATGGACTGGAGTATAAAGATTTATATTGGTGTCGAGCCACAGGTGTTGTCACTGGTTGTGTTGATGTACGTGTAAGTGTGTATGTTGTGTGGTAAATGGTACGCAAAAAACCTCATCTCATTTTGAAAGGCTAAAAGCAGCGGTTTTCAGCTGGTGTCATGTACGGATCAAACGTTTTACACAAGTTGTGACTATGTAACTAACTTCAGCCACAAGAGGTCAGTAGAGGACTAAGATAATTATTGATACAGTAATAATAAAGGCCCAAACTCAACTTCCCTCTTTTAGGTTTTGACAGTGGGAAAAGTTAGATTGTGATGATTTACGGTTCATGATAATACGATATTATCAAGATTAAGAAAGTTGGTGTAGCAGCTGCATGTAAGCTCTGTACTCATGGGTTTAAGAGACATGTTTAAGAGACATTTTGAGGACTTATGACCAATTGAAAAGATAGAATATTTTGTTTTGAATTGGTAAGTGCTATGGCAACGGTGCATTCACTTACCCCAAGGCATAGGAATCGTCAGAAAATGCAATATTCTGACCAGCGGTGGGACATAACCAAGTAAAAATAGTAAAGTACTGTACTTAACTATACATTTTAGGTATCTGTACTTTACTTAAGTACATTTATAGTGAATACTTTTTAGTTTTACTTCACTACATTTGAAAGTACTTTATGCTCCTCTACAGTTTTGAACTGGACTGAAAAGTAAAAGTATTTTTGATTATTGTTTGAGACCTGCAGAAAAGGCTGAGAGTTTATTTTTAACATAATTTGAGCAAACTAAAATATAAAAATAAAAATAGGCACAAACAAAACAAATCGATTCAATTGTTTCAGCACAAATCTGTATCAAAATCACTACATTTGAAGCTTTATTAGATCTTAATATGTGAGCACTTTTTACTCTTTAAGTACATTTTGAAACGGGTACTTTAATACTTTTACTTAAGTCATTTTTTCATATGATACTTTAACTTTTACTTGAGTATTTCTTTGCTCTGGTATCTGTACTTGTACTTAAGTAACAGAATTGAGTCCTTGTTCCCTTAGTGATCCTGACCCCTTGTGGTTGGGGTTAGTATGCATTATGCTTTATCTTACACTAAAGTGGTTGTGATTCTCAGTCTACGATCTGATAAAAACATTCCTCGTGTCTGGTCCTTCACACACCAGCTGAGAATCCCGGCTGTTACGTAATCAAAAAATCAAAAGCACAGGTTTAACTACACTGCCATTAGCTTTAGAGACACATTTATCTGTCTCTTATTGTTTATATTTGGACCATCATATAAAGACGCATTACGTAACTTTTCTGGAGGGAGGTTTGCCACTATTCAGTTGCCATTGCTTTGCCTGGAATGTCCCTAAGCACGGCATTAAACTGACCTGTCTGGCTTTTATTCAATTGCGGCATACGTAAATAAGAAGGTATGCGTTGTTAGCGTGAGCGGGATCACCTCTCCACAGACCTGACTTGTAACTTGGCCCGATGGCTCGCCTGCTTGTCTCTATGGAAATACAAACAGATAATGTCATACAGTGGAAAGCAATAACATCTCCAAGGAGTTGAATAAGCGGTAGTCCCTCCTCTAGAAAAGTTACGTAGTGCGTCTTTAAGTACACAGGGTTGAATAACAGTATTGATGGATGTATATAAAACTGAGCACAAAGCTGAATTGAAGTAGGCCTATGAAAAGTAACAATACAAAGGTAACATGGCTGCTTAAGTAATATTAGCAATAGCACTATTATTTACAAGCACAACTTACAAGTCTGCTGTAGCCGTTACCCTGACGACAAGCAAAAATATTGTACTTTATTTTACAATATTTGATCGTAAAATAGCACAGAAAATAGGTTAAACTTAGCAACAATGTATTATGATGGATGTCTTCTTCTGGAAACTTGAAATAACATGACTTTTTAGCTGTGTGTATGTGTGTGCCAGTGCCCCCTAGTGCCCTTCATAAGTACTGTAGTTAGGTGTAGTGTTTTTAAACGAGAAAAACTTTCTTCGGTGTATGTGAACGAGTGTACAAATTATATGCATTTGTATTGTACTATATGGACCTGTACTGATCAGAAATATATAACACATTGTCAATAGATTATATATTCTTTTAAAATCAACGTAAACGCAAGATATGAAAGATATTTGTAAATGATTTCATGTTTTGTCGCGGTTTCTGTCTCCACTTGTCTTATAGCTGTAGTGTTAGATATTTAATGAGCTGATGTCTTTGCCCATATTTTATGATTTTACAGTTTATCACAATTGCCAATGTAACAAAGATAATCACTTGAGAATGAAGACGCTACTTCTTTTTTTTTTTTTTTTTTTGCTTTGGTGAATATTTAATGCCAGTTGTTGGGTAGAGGCTGCAAGACAAAATGGCTGCTAATAAGTGATATAGCAATAATAACAGTAGCTTTATTACTCCATAATTTGAAAGTGATGGTTTTAAGATGGTGAATTGTGGGCTGAAAAAAATGAAATCTGTAAAACTGGACAAAAAGTTGTTGGGGTGAAGACGTTTCGCTGCTCATCTAAGCCTCTTTTTTCAGTTCTGGGACCATAATGAAATGAAATAGTCGTCTTTGTAGCGAGGATTTGGAAGTTAGACATTATATGGGCCGATCATTGCATTTTGCTTCACTTATCTGAAAAATGCATTCACAATTCTGCTGCTAATTACAGGAAAAAAGCAATAATTAAAATTCGAAAACACAGATCGTAGTCGTGGTATCAGTGAACATATGTGAGGAGAATGTATTGTGCTGCTAACCCACTGTACTAAATTATACTGTATGTTTAACACTGAAAGTAAGTGGGCTGTTCTGTTTAATTATTCCTATCTGATCACAGTTTTGTCATATTTGTGCATATTGTAAACTGTGTGAGCTTGTAATGCATTTAACTTGGTCAGTCATCCTAACTTCCAACAGGAACTAGCTCTGCAAATCCGAGTTTTACTGTCAAATTAGTGTAAAGATGAAACGTTTGAATTTTGTGAATATATAGGCCTATCTGTTTGGTTTGAATAACACATGTTTGAGTGTTAAAAGCCACTTCACTTGTCAAATTTAAAAGTGGGTAACTGGCCAGGCTACGTTGTTCAACTCCTGTAATTCTATAGTAAAGTGATATCTTAAACTTTTATGAATGAATGTCCCAATACAATATTTAATAACGCTAATAACAACACTTTTAGCCGAAAATAGCAATTGTGACAAACTGTATTGTAATTGCTATCTCCCTCCCAGTAGAGTGTTGTTTTTGTTAAAATTTTAACCTCTTGCATTTCATTGTGTGTCCATATATTTCAATGTTATGCAGAAAAATGTCTAAAATGTACCATAACCATCCAGTGTATATGAATGCAATGTTTCCCCATGTGGATGTGTACGTTTGTGTGTGTTATATAAGAAGTACAGCTGCATAAAACCTCTTTCACCATAAATTACATGATAAGGCACAACTCAAGTGGCTAATACGACTATGGAGCTAGGCCTCTGCATTGTACTGACCCTATCTGTGTAACAGTATTGAGATCAGCCAGCACTTATAAATATTGTACAGATACCCTTTATATGGATATGCATATCTAGTTTATATATTGTAAATAGTAATCAGAGTGTAGTCCAGGGTCAAGTATCAATGTAATCATTTTCAAAGTGCTTTTAAACCTTTTTGTCCCTCTTCGATTCATGTCTATTTTCTGGTATCTATACTGTATATTTTAATATGTTGCTGGCAGTCATTGTAATGTAAACAATGTTGCAATAAAGATAATGAGATAACATTAAATCAGTGTCATGTGTTTACTTTTCATTGAGTTGAGTTGCTACTGTCAACATGATACTGTGTACCGTTTTCTTTTTGATATTTGTTATTATATTAAGATAGGATTTATAATTATTTGTTATATTTTTCCAAGGTTCATTAAAAGATCGTATTACACTATTTTCTGATCTATGTTATAATGTTATACACTATATAAACATAGCCAGAATTTTATTGCATTTCATTCACTCTCCTCTCAAACAGAAAACACTGTTCCACCTTGTGATGTCATGTGGTGAAACAGAAAGTGCTCCGATGTGTGTTTAAATTCCATACACTTGAATCATTTGGATGAATTAAGCCCTGGAATTGCCCATTTTTGCTGAACAAAAGGTAACAAATAGCTGCTGACTTAAAAACTACCATTACATGACATCACAAGGTGGAACAGAGCATTTTGAGCTTTAGAGATGGAGAGAGAGACTAATAATAAAGGATTAGATATTATAATAAAACTCCAGGTATGATTTTGATGAGGTAACAATATTTTAACATGGCTTAAAGCTCACAAGAGTCAATTTAGCGTAATATAGGACTTTTAAGATGAAACATATCAGACATTTTAAATAATCAGACCTAGTTTTACTCTTACCACCTGCCTATGGACTTGTATTTATTTACTAACACCTTGGCTCCAATGAATACCATTTAGCGCTTGAATAACAACAACAAAAAAAATGTTGTAAATTACTTATTAAAAAAAAAATGTTTTGGACAGTTGGTCAACTCTCACTGAGTATTTAGGCCTATTATTATCAGTGGTGGATGAAGTACTGCATTTTCTTACTCAAGTAAAAGCAAAAGTATCACATAAAAACATACGAATAGTAGTAGTAGTTTACTTACCTTAGAAAGCAGTCAGTCATTTTTTTCTCAAATTTATCAGCCTTGATTTTTCCAAAGATTCAACTGCAATATGTTTATGTTCCACAAGATGGCGACACTGTAGTTGTTTTTAAATAGAACCAAAATGATAAA
This sequence comes from Periophthalmus magnuspinnatus, assembly GCF_009829125.3. Lineage (NCBI taxonomy): Eukaryota > Metazoa > Chordata > Actinopteri > Gobiiformes > Gobiidae > Periophthalmus > Periophthalmus magnuspinnatus. Next base: position 21,557,786 of record NC_047130.1, on the reverse strand, counting down.
ATATTGACATTAGGAGCTAAACGATAAACATTCTGAAGCTGTCTATAACTCTGTGTAAAAAAAAAAAATACAATGGAGACGCTTGGATAACAAAAACAGACAGTGCGTAAAGAAGGATGTAAGGTTTAACCAATTTTTTTTTTAAATGACAGCTGGTTACTGTATTAAACCTGAACTACACTTCCCACAATGCCACAGAGCGAAAGTGGGCGGTGGGGTTGAAAGGAGGTGACACGCTCGGCTCACTGCAAAGAGAGCTGTGTCCTGTGGAGGGGAACTTCTGTGGCGCTCCGGGTGTGGCTTCAAACGTGAGAAATCTCCAAGAATGCGCTAACAGAGGTGCGGACTTTAACGAGGCAAATAGACCACCGGGGGACAAGTTTAACTGAGAGTGAATGTCATTTTCCTTGGTGCGTTTTTGGGATACTTAGGCTTATAACTTCTTGCGCTTTTCCTGTGCCCATAACCTGTTGTTCTCTGATTTTATTGTAACTTACTCGCTTTCTGTCCTTTTAAGAAAGTTTAACCCGCTGGACAACTTTGAGCCACTTGAAGAGGACCAATGCTGGGTTGTTGACGTTCCTACCTTCTACCACGGACTATCACTGGGTTGAAAATCAGTCTGGCATCGCTGGAGTGAACCGCTTTTTCATGCTTTTTGCGCGCTGCCTCTGATGAGTGGATTTTGTCACGTTATTTGACGCTCTTGAAAAAGGGAAGTTGTCGCCTATAGCTCGACAACTTCTGCCCTAGCTGCGATTGACCAGAAAAACAGGGCTACCCGAGTCGGTTGGTCCATTTTATACTTTTTTTTTCTCCTTGGGTATTTTCCACTTAACCGCAGACCTGAAGCGCGCACTGGGAACCATGGGTTGTACGGTCAGTCAGGAAGACAAGGCGGCGGCGGAGCGGTCGAAAATGATTGACAAAAACTTACGAGAGGATGGAGAAAAAGCAGCGAGGGAAGTCAAACTGCTGCTGCTCGGTAAGTGCTCTCTCAATATTTGGCCCAGGTTGCACAAGGGGCCGCTTTCCAGACGCATTGTGCAAATCATTCAACTACATCACCTTCCCGTTGATCTGTCTGTGCGCAGTCTTTTGGAGAGCTTTTACGCACAAGTCTTTCACGTGTTTTTTCATTTTGCAGTGGTGTCTCAATGCTTAGAAGTTAAAGGTGCACTATGTAACTTTCTTGTGGAGAGTCAGGCCCGTTTGTCTCCTAAAATGTTATTGGTTTGTCTGGAATGTTTCATAGTATGGCATTAAACATATCCATCTCGCATTTACTCAGTTGCAGGTGTTTATGTTGATGGAAATATCTTGAAATCCTGGGAGCTGACTACTAACTTAACCTGTTAGTGCCACCTGGTTGTCTCCATGGAGATAAATGAGTTTATTCCATGCTATGGAACATTCCAGGCAAAGCACTAACATCCCCATGGAGACAAGCAAGCTGTGGATCCTTCACCAATACACCTTTTTAAAGAGTCAGTTTCCCCTATAATGCCTTTAAAATGGTACATTTATGATGGGGTTTCCCAAGAACCGAAAAGATGGACTCAGGAATATGTGGATTGTCTATTATGTGTTGATCATTTTTGAAAAGTTTAAACTGTTTTGTTGTAAGTAAATGGGTAAATGATGGCATTTTAAAATTGACTTTTTAAATTGTCTTAAAAAGGACTTTGTGTTTGTTTTGAAGTGACTTTTTGAAGCAATAACCTCTAACGAGACAAATGTGGTTGCACACATGTTGTCAGTGTAGTGTCAATAGTCTTATGAACTTGACCTTTGCCCCCTGTGTCCCATGCACATGTGAAAAACTAGAATGCTGTGTTATTCCCAGCACTGCTTTTACACAAACACATTATCTCTGTTGCCTATTCTGGGAAAGTTTGGACTGAAAATAAGGGCTAAGGGACTTGTCCTTTGGCGAAACTACCCAGGGCTGACCCTTACATTGCCTGTCTAAAATAGTCAAAAATCATGATAAAGTTGGCAGTGGTTTCGTCCCGTTACAAATGAGTACTGGGGTCATTTGTGACAGGAATTGATAAGGGAAGTGGTGTAGTTAGGGCACTGGATGAACAACTTTGACTGTTCCCAGCATTAACATAAGGCTCAAACTAAAATACACAGTGATTGAAAACACTGCAGAGACTGAAATTCCCAAGAGTTTAAACATTTCATATTTGGCTTTGACATCAGAGGAGGAGAGCACCCCATCATACCAGGACAGCAACTGATGGCTAATCTGCAAGTGTGTTTTCCCATATTTCACAGTTGAATTATAAGATTTAAAGGTGATCTGTGTAATTTACTTGGAGGAGGATACATTTGTTTTCTTGCAGGTTTTTATTCCCCATAAATACTTGACAATCATTCATTCTTACTGTGAACAGAGTTATCCCTCCACAGATCTTTGTTAGTGGTCTTCATGGAGATACACGTTTAAATGTGTTATCTTGCTGCATCTTAGTCAGCTAATTATTGTATTTGGATTAGAACAGATTTATATGGACAACAGCCAAAAAACAGAGGGCAAGGAGGGAGTTTTGGGAGTGAGTTTAATCTTGCTTTTTAAAGATGAGCACACGTTTGGCATTTTTTCTCCGCATGCAATGGTTGTTATCTTGTCTTCTGAGTGCATGGGTCAGATGATGCATGGTTGGATCATGGTTTTGAAATATTGTGCAACGCCCACGTTCAGTTTTAGTCGACTAAGTGACAGGTACAGCATTTCTCGAGTACAGGCCTAGAGATAAAGTGATGAAGTAAAGTTTGAGGTAAACGATTTGACAAAATGTCTAAAGGCAATTTCTGCTTTATTAAGAGGACCCTGTTCACATTTTAAACGTGTCCAGAAGAATTCACAAAAAGACTGAAATACACATTTCAGAACATGTTTGTACAGATCTAAGCTACAGGGTTAGCAGTTTTTATGAAGAGTAAGACCGGATATTTTGTTCGTTCTGGAGGAATTATGGTATTTACAAGATCTCAGTTTTTGCGATTAATCTTTCCATATGGTGTATTATTTACTTACTTCAAACCTCTTAAACCCTATCATTTCTTTAATCCTTATATATTGTAATGCCAACTACTACAAAACAAATGTGCTATTTGTGCCCTCTTTAAGTGCATATAAAATTTGACCTCAAGCTGTTTTATTCTTTCCTGGATGTTTTGAAGAGAAGGCTGCCTCTGCTGTTCCTGCTTTAACCCTCTTGATTACACACTGTGCACTGTTCAGCAGGTTTCACTTCTGTAATTACAATCACTGCAGTGTGTGGCCTCACGGCATTTATAGTATATGGCTTAAATTTTGACTTACTTGCAACCATAAATGGCTCAATATTGATTTTATTTTTGATTAGCAGTTTATTTGTCGAGGAACTGACAACAAATTTGAAATTCCTCAGATCTGATTATCTTTAGGTGTTTTTGAGTCACTAAAGCCAGACATGCACCAAGACTGGACCAGGCACTGGACCAGGCACTGGACCAGGCACTGGACCAGGCACTGGACCAGGCACGGGACCAGGCACGGGACCAGGCACGGGACCAGGCACGGGACCAGGCACGGGACCAGGCACGGGACCAGGCACGGGACCAGGCACTGGACCAGGGACTAGGGACTGGACTAGGGACTAGGTTATGGACTAAAACTGGGAAACTAAAATCAAGGACAAGACCAAGACAACATTTTACATACAATACATTATTTGAAAATGTTCTAGTCTTGATATAATTCATAAGTAATAAAACCATCCTTATTTCTCTCATTCTTATCATTTATTTCCACATTCCCGGTTTTGTTCAGATGCTGCTATCTTTGACTGGCTGTGTTTTTGATGAAGACAATGGTGTGATATTGTGCCCGGGGGGTTTTCACATCTGTCACTATCGATCTATTTAAAAACCATTGGACAAAAAAAACCAACACTGCTCTGCGCTATATATAAAGCTTCAACTCTATTTAAAATTGTTCATGTTTTGATGTTTGTTACTATCCACATTTTTTACATGTAGGCTCATTTTAAATTAATGATTTTATTGAAATTAAGCATGTATGGATGGATTACTGAAGGAGAAACATGGAGTGAGTTAGCTGGACATTTGGAAGTCAATTGGTTTTGTTATTTATGTTTTTATATAATAATTTATAGCTATAGATAATGTATAATTTCTTCTGCAAAGATGGATAGATAATTCAAAAAACTTTTTTTTTTTTTTTTTTTTACAAATGAATGTGATTTTTACTTGCTCTGATGAGTATGTAGTTTCAGTATTAGTTTTAGTATTGATTAGTGTCTGATTTTCCATACTTTTCTCAACCCTATAACCTTTCAACAACAACAAACACAGAATCCTCCTTATTAAACATATATTTCACATTTATTATAATAGGAGGATAAATATCTCCTAGTTTTTGAGGGAGTCCCCATATATTTGTATATTTTTCCCCAGATTGTGTAGCCAAAACTGGTGTCCCCAAAACACAGTCTGGTTTTCTATAGTTTAGTCTGTTACCTGTCCCCTAAGAATCCATTAGTTAATGCAGAGTGGCTCTGGCTTAAGCTCTCATCACCGGAAGCACTTTCAGCTTCAATCAAAGTTCAGCTCTCCTTCACAACACAAGAATTTCACAGTTGAAACGGGACAAAAGCAGCCAATGTTTGTGATTTATGCAAAAAAATATACAGTGTAACGCATCAATGTTCCACTATTGCATAACAGAAGGACTAAAGTGGTAAAGTAAAACTAGGACCAGTTTTCAGCCAAAGCAAGGATCAAAGGTTTAAACCAGGATTTACACTGGATTTACACAAGATTTGACTGGAGCCGGGACTGGAGCCGGGACTGGAGCCGGGACTGGAGCCGGGACTGGAGCCGGGACTGGAGCCGGGACTGGAGCCGGGACTGGAGCCGGGACTGGAGCCGGGACTGGAGCCGGGACTGGAGCCGGGACTGGAGCCGGGACTGGAGCCGGGACTGGAGCCGGGACTACAATGAAATCAGGACAAAACAATAACTAAACCACATCCACGGAATTTTGCCTAATCCAGATTATTCACCCCACTTGGGCAGAAATAGGACCAGAAATAAAACCTTACTTAGAACAAAATCTTAATCTGATTCAGAGATGACACTGACCTGTTTTGCATTAGTGGTTCGCGGGCCACAGTTTGAGACATGGTGTCCTGGAGGCTGGTTACACAATGCAGACATACTGAACAAACACCGCCTCCAGCGCCTGTAAAGGACATGGACTACTGCTGCTTCTACACATAGGACTAAAAATAGCAGATTTCTGTGCATATGTAGAAGTGCTGTGGTGCATACATCTTATAATCACTACCACTCCTACTAATTAGGTGTGGGACCAGGCTCAAATTTCACAAGATGAAATGAGACAAGACAACATTTGCAAGTAAATTATGAAGGATTTAATAAATATTTTGTTAATTTTCTTTTTTTAAGGATGATTGTTATATCAGAGGTTATTTCCAGTAAAGTAACAACTCCCCATGCACGGCTCTAGTCTCATGAGTGCAGTTTAGGTCAGATATATGGAGATACTTAATTGTTTTGAGACCTTTTTGTGCATCTTTGGGCGATACGGGCCCAGGACTACTTTCTCATAAGGTAAGATTTTGAATGATGGTGGTTGCAGACGGAGTATTGATCAGAGGCGGGGTGTCTGTTAAGAGAAGGCCAGCTGTAGTCCTCAGGTGTAAAGGCCATCCATCATGTTGTGTTTGGAAACCTGAGCTGTGGACCAAGCACAGAGAGATTATATAAAACAGAAGAGGATCAGACTTGGACCTAAAGCCTTTGAATAATCGGGGCTATTTGGCAGTTGGTGATAATTTGAAGTATGAGCTTGGGTGTAACAGTTAATCAAACGGCTGTGAATAGTCGACTTATGAAAATACGAATGTGATCATTTTCAATATTGTCGTCTGCACCATACACATTAAAACATTTTGTTACAAAGGCAGTGAATTATTCAGTTCAAGTTTATTTATGTAGTATATTAAACTTAAAAAAAGAGGAGCCATAGAGTGCAGACTTTTAAACACAATCATAACATTTTAAATTGCATCTTATATGAAACAGGGAGACGGACTGCCCTCATAGTTTTGGAGCAGGACGTGACTAAGCTTTTCAGGAAGCAGAATCCCCGTAAGGCCACAGGCCCAGGTGTCTCTCCTTCCACCCTTAGATACTGTGCTGAGGAACTGGCTCCTGTCTTCACGGACATCTTTAACACCTCCCTGGAGTCATGTCACGTCCCAGCCTGCTTCAAGCTGTCCACCATCGTCCCCGTCCCCAAGAAGCCCAGGATCACTGGACTTAATGACTACAGACCTGTGGCGCTGACGTCCGTAGTCATGAAGTAATTTGAGCGCCTGGTCCTGCACCACCTCAAGTCCTTCACCTCCCCCCTTTTGGATCCTCTGCAGTTTGCCTACAGAGCCAATCGGTCTGTAGACAACGCCATTAACCTGGCCCTTCACTTCATCCTCCAGCATCTGGACTCCCCGGGAACCTACGCCAGGATCCTGTTTGTGGACTTCACCATCCTCCCTGCTCTCTTCCAGGACAAGCTCGCTCAGCTCCACGTGCCAGACTCCACCTGCAGGTGGATCACTGACTTCCTGACGGACAGGAGACAGCACGTGCGGCTGGAGAAGAATGTCTCGGACACTCGGACTATCAGCACAGGATCTCCACAGGGCTGTGTACTTTCTCCCCTGCTCTTCTCCCTGTACACCAACTGCTGCACCTCCAGCCACGACTCCGTCAAACTGGTTAAGTTTGCGGATGACACCACCCTCATCGGACTCATCTCGGACGGCGATGAGTCTGCCTACAGGAGGGAGGTGGACCGGCTGGTGTCCTGGTGCAGCAGCAACAACCTGGAGCTTAACGCCCAGAAGACAGTGGAGATGATTGTGGACTTCAGGAAAGTCACAGCCCCCCTGCCTCCCCTCACCCTGATGGACTCCCCATCACCACTGTGGACTCTTTCCGCTTCCTGGGCACCTGCATCACCCAGGATCTCAAGTGGGAGCCAACCATCAGCTTCCTCATCAAGAAAGCCCAGCACAGGATGTTCCGTGGTTCACTGGGGCCACTGCCGGGGACAGAGACTGCAGTGCATTGTGCCTCTGCTGAGAAGGTGATTGGCTGCAGCCTTCCATCTATACAGGACCTGTATGTCTCCAGGACTCGGGGTGAGCAGGCCGTATAGCAGCTGACACATCTCACCCTGGACATGGACTATTTGAGCCACTTCCCTCTGGCAGGAGGCTACGGTCTATTGGGACCAGAGCCTCTCGTCATAAGAACAGTTTCTTCCCCTCTGCTGTTTGTCTCATGAACACTTTATAATATTTGCACAAAACTGGACACTTTATAATACCGGTCACTTTAATAAGTCATGTTTGCACTGTTGTTCTGATGCTGCTGTCATATATATTTTCTACCTATAAGTATTTTATTTTTAAAGCATATCTTTTTTTAAAACTTTGTTCATGCCCTTATTTTATATTTGTATTTATTCAGTGTGTTTTATGTTGCACTTTATCACTGTGTGTTCACAAACGATGGCAATAAAAGTCTTCTGATTCTGATAATGTGCTCTAATGCACAGACTAATTTGATCAATTTAATAATAACAAAAGTGAAGTCCAAAGTCGTACTACTCATCCTAAAAGTACCCTTAATATCACATGCATTAGGTGTGACTGGTATAAACCTCTACTTGTCTATACCAAAACGTTGCTCATTTTGTTTCAGATTTAATTTGCTTGTTAAAACTGTCTCCAACTCAACTGAGAGAAAGAACATCTAATCACTGAACTTGAGTGATTAGATGTTCTTTCCAGTATCCCATTTGCAGAGGCCCACTTCATGTGCCATAGTAATCACATTGTCACACTCTCCTACCAACATCTGTGACTTGTGTCTAAATTGAATAACTAAGAACTGAAAGAACCAAACCCAGGACCTTCTTGCTGTGAGGCGAGAGCTGTGCCACCACTGTGCCACCGTGCTGCCATGCAACAGCATCCACTATTTTTTGGGTCTCACACATCTGAAAACCCTGTGTATCTTGACTCAGTTTGTCCAGCGCAGCTCTGTGTAATCAGTGAGAGGTAATTACAGCTCACGATCACTAATGTGGAACCAGGGCTTTGAGTAGAGGGAGGAGGTCTGACCACAGGGCCGACCAGAGAACATCATGTAAACACGCTACTGCACATTATATGGGTCACTGAGTTACTGGGTGAATTTTGAGAAAGTGGACTGTACCGTGGTCTGAAGACACATTCCCAAAAATGAATCATGTGCAAACCCTTGTTCTGTTTCACATGAGGAAGTTACTATGTCAAAGTGTGTTACGATAATGAGTGAAGAGTCTTTTTATAATGAGATGTCTACACTTGATTCTCAGTCAGTATAAGCACGTGGTTGGAGTAGACTTTGAAGAAGAACATTTGACTGTTTTTGTGTGATATAACAATGGAAAATTTCTCTTGTTTATGGGCCGGTCGTAATAATTACTATATCGATTTTACGTTCAATATATGATAGATGGATCAATATATATTTTGGGGTTCATTATTTACCGTGTGTACAGTTTTTTGCAATTTTCTTTTGCTATTTTAGTTATTTTTGTTGTAATGTAAAAAAGAAATGTGAGCAGTAGAGGGTTGAAAAAGTAGTTTCTATGGTTAATTACTGCTTCATTCTGTCATCTATTTGAAAATGGTTTACTTGGATCTTACATTATTGCTTTTGTATCAGTATCATGAAGTAGTTTCAATATTAATGTTTATCACTGTATGTCGTGCCAGGACGCGTTTATGTTCAGAAAATTTGGCCATTTTGATTTGTTTTAATATGAAAATAAAAGCAAAATGAACATTGTGATCATCAATATGAGGAAAAACGCATTAGGTAAGTGTTTCTCGAACTGTGGTACGTGGGTTGTCTCTGGTCGTACTCGGGGGTCCTCGGGGGTCATTATTTAGAACTACCTTAATGACGGTTTGGTCTTCATTAAGAGCTTGTTTAGTTGCCCTTTAGTTTCGCCCCAGTTCAGACTTGATGTATTTTGGGTTTAGATCTGGTGATACTCAGAAAACCAAATATGATCTTGTTGTACCTGGTGTGAAAAGTTTGAGAACCGCTGCAATAGACTGTATTAAATTGAGTAAACAAGCACTAATAATTGTCTGACAAAATTAAGTTAAAGTTAAGACCAAAATGACGAGCCTGACAGCAGCAGTTATGAAGAGAGGGCAGACAGTTTTTCAATAGAAAGCGAATTGGAGCCAGAGTTGATGGGGCCGGATGTGCGCCCATGCTCACTTCCTATTTGAAACGTGACGGTCTGTGGCCTCGTTGCATTACAACATTGTTTTCACAATGTCCCCGGTGGAAAGCCATTCATTGGGCAAGTTCACCACCCAGACTGTACCACCACTACTACAGACATCAAAGTTCCACCATGTTCTTTGTCCCTATGAGTCTGTAAAACAATAAGTACAGGACATACAGAGTCCTCCTGTGCTTTATAGAGCAGCGTCCCTCTCCCAGAATACATTTCCTCCTTTTTTACTCTGCAATAAATGAGCTCAGTGTCCTTCCGCTCACATCCGCTCCAGGTTAAACTCCTATTAGGCTTTTGGGTTAAGTTCAGTTTGTAGCAACAATAGACTCAAGATATTCCTTATTCCACAATAATGATGTTAATGTTCCAAAAATTGAGAGCAAAACAGTGCGATTTTGCGGTTTTAAAACATGAACCTATGAACACACTGAAACAAGAAGAAAATCTTTTATTAACCTGTTGCGATGCACATTTTAAAGTGCGATATGGTCGTATATTATCGTGACCATATATAACAGTAGAAATTCAAAGGATCAAATCAAAGGATCTGACTTTGAAATCATTTTTTTCTTTTGCAGCGTGGCAGGAAAAAGCCCTTTTTAGTTTCTGCGAGGCTAGACACAGTTAAACATATTTTCTTCGTAAAACATCTAGGGCATGTCAAGATTACTCAAAGAAAAAAACATTGCAGACTGAAACAACCCACAATGCCGTTTTTAGAGATTGTTTGATCCAGTTGTCAAACACGCTCAAATATTTAGATGCATCTACGTTGAGGACAAACCATAGACCAGGGGTGTCAAACTCAAATACACAGTGGGCCAAAATTTTAAATTGAACAAAGCCGCGGGCCAAGATTGAACAAATGAACCTTTTAATATGGAACCAAACAAGTTTTGATTTAACAATGAATATTGAACAAGCAAGGCTTATATAACTTTAAAGTGCAGGCATGCAAAATCGAGTTGCTAATAATACTACTAATAATAATAGTAGTAATAATAATAATAATAAAACATATCAATGGCATATTAAATAAGATTTAAATAAAAATTGAATCCTTTCTGTTTGCAGCCTTCTGAGTTAAATGTGAAAATTAGCTTCTTACACAGGCTAATAAATTTCAAAATAAAATAACATAACAACTATGAATTAATAAACCATTCAGGCCTTGGAGTAGCAAGAAAAAGTGCATAGAAAATGTATTTACTGCTCATTTTGTGACACACTGATCTACTCTGATGCGCCCAAGCCAGATACCTGGCATCTTTTCTTGGATGCCAATTCATCAGTGTCGGGGCTCAGGGTTTGAGCTGAAGAAACCTTCATTATTGAACAAAGGTGTTCGTCAGTTAGACGTCTCCTGTGAGACGTTTTCGTCATCTTCATTGAGGAGAAAAGTTGCTCACATAGGTAAGTGCTACCAAACATGGAGAGCAATTGAGCAACTTCGGTGCGGAGCTGAGGCATCGTGTCAGGGATGAACTGTGGAAACTGTGCGGCCCCAACAGCATCAAATTTTGACTTCAGCGTTTCATCACACTGGAGTTCAATCAGCTCCATTTGGAGGTTAGTCTGCCTCTGTCCTAACTGATGCGCCAAAACAACAGCAGAGCATTATGGGATTTGTAATATAAGCGGTGAATGCAGTGTTACAGCCCTGCCACCGTATAATACCGGTGGGCCAGCTCTAATATTAATTTGAAATTGCCTTGCGGGTGAAATATAATTACATTGCGGGCCAAATTTGGCCCGCAGGCCAGAGTTTGACACCTATGCCATAGACTGTGTACAGAAGTGGACTGAGGGATTGTGACCCACGGCGTTCGGCTCCAGTCAAATGAAGCTCATCGAGGCTAACAGTCAATCAGGAGCGAAGATGTTGAAGGCGACACCCCTTTTCACCCGCACCGCTGGTTTAGCAGTTACAACGGGTGACAGTTTTCTAACGTAAAGTGAATCGAGACCAGAGTCGATGGAGCTGGAAGCGCGCCCATGATCACGTCCTGTTTGAAACACAGCAGCGGTTGTGGTTTTGTAGAATATTTATCTACATTTTCATAAACTTGATTTGTCTGCACCTCCAGATATGAGGTTCAAATGATATATTGCTTTAACTAGTCATGATTGTAATTCTTATTTATTTATTCTTATTTACAAAAACGAAGCATTGTGACCAAGTTGTTGATGATTTCATTTGGTGTGATTATCCAACTATGAGTCAGTGCTAGTGCGGCCTTTGCAGTTAAGCGGGTGAATTCTGGAGGTTTTGAGCTTTTACATGTCGTTATACTGAGAATGAGATAAACTTGTACATGTCCTCTATTGAGTTGTACAAAAAACATTACATAACATATTCCTCACTTCTATATGTTCTTGCGTTAGATTCAAGTCTACCCCAAAGGCCTGTCTCTTCTCGCCCCATCATTAAAGCCTCAGTTTGGGTTTTTTCACACTGAAACAACTCTAATTGGAAAGAATAGTGTTTTGATCTTCATGGAGTGGTGATGGATGAGAGAGTCACATGGTTTTCACTTTGGTAAATGAGTCTTTACCTCAGGCCCAGTGTGTGTGGAGGCAGCTGCACCACTCCAATGGTTTTAATGAATGGTTTGTGTCTTATAAGAAGCAGGTGCTCTACTTAAAAATAAAACCTTTTCAACCTCAACTTTAATTGGTGAAGTAAAATCTCACTTGGAACATTTGGATTTTGTAAGATGATTGGATTCTTGCTTTTTGTACCTAACAATCGGAAGGGCATCTGGTGTAAAAATCAGCAGTTTTACGGGACTCTCTCGGCTGTTCTGTAGTCTTCATACAGAGAGGGTTGCCAGGTAGGAAATTTATGAAACAAAATACTTCCAAATGTTAAAACTATACAGTATTGAAGTCTTTTAAAGGTATTTTTGTGGTAGTTTTTCACTTTTCAATCAGTTTCTCTTGTAATGTGTAATTAATCCCATCTGGTTTGTTTTTAATTAGCAGTCACATCTATAATATGTTTTTGAGCGTTCGGGGTTGGGCGGTGGTGAAATTAATTTACACCAAGAAATTAGAAATGGGACATTGCAAAACGTCACAGACAGAATGCTCTCAAAGCCAGTGTGAGTTGGGCCTTGAGCAATTTGACTGCTTTTGAAATGACTTGCTGTATATGTCATTAAGACCCCTGAAAAATCCATGTTCCAGTGAATTAAACTGTATGTATTACCACAGTCACGCTTGAGATTGCTTATTTAATTTATTCGTATTTTAATCCCACTCATTTTTTAACCTTTATTTAACCTGGAAAGTCTAATACCTGGGCTCTATACTATAGTACATGGTTTTGATTGAAAAGAACCTGCACAGACACAGGGAGAACATGCAAAATCAGTCAAGCAGGACCTTGTACTAGTGAGACTTGGTATAGTTCTGTTCTAGACCTGGTTTAGATCTGGTGGTACTCGGAAAGCCACTTTTTTTCTTTGGTGGTACTTGGTGTGAAAAGTTTGAGAGCCACCGCCTTGTACTGATTGTTCAGTTTTGGCTGTGTGATGACTAAAAATGGTCCATCGCAAACCTCAAAGTATTTAGTAGTGGTGGTAATAGTAATAAGAGAAATGGTAGTAGCAGCTGTAGTAGTAGTAGAAATGGTGGTGGTAGTAGTAGTAGCAGCAGATGTAGCAGTAGCAGTTGCTGTTGTAGTAGTAAGAGTTGTTGTAGTAGTAGTAAGAGTTGTTGTAATAGTAGCTGTTGTTGTTGTAGTAGTAGCAGCTGTAGTAGTAGTAGTAGCAGTTGTTGTTGTAGTAGTAGCAGCTGTAGTAGTAGTAGCAGTTGTTGTTGTAGTAGTAGCAACAGTTGATGTTGTTGTAGTAGTAGTAGCAGCTGTAGTAGCAGTTGTTGTTGTAGTAGTAGCAGCAGCAGTTGTTGTTGTAGTAGTAGTAGCAGCTGTAGTAGTAGTAGCAGTTGTTGTTGTTGTAGCTGTTGTTGTTGTAGTAGTATTTGTTGTAGCAGTAGCAAACAACATTTGGTGATTTAATACTACTGAAGTTATAAGATTGATATTTTGAGTATCGATGACTGGATTTAGACGAGGTGGGCGGTGGAGTAAAAACGTGTTTCGTTGCATTTCCGATTCAATGTGTTTTATTTCAATCCAAGAACGATGACGTCAGACACAGATGACTTCCTCCTCTTCTCTGGACAGCTTGTCTCCTCGTCTTCTGTCTGCATCTGATTTCTTGTGCAATCTGCGGCAGTCTTTAGACGTGATGTCGTTTCCGGGTTGATTTGCTCGCCCCCTCGTCGCTTCCTCTTTCTCTCTTTTCCTGCCTCCTCCTCCTCTCTCTCTCTTTCTCTCTCTGCCCTCTTTCCTGTGTTACTCTTGTGTTTGTAGTGTTGTTGTTGAGTTGTTCATGATTGGACTATATTTTTTTTTCTTCAAATAAATGTGACTGTCACCATCACCACCCTCTCCTTGCTATATCTTTTACTTACCCCCCTCTCTTTTTCCCTCTCTAACATTCCCTCCATCTCTCTCCTCTTCCTCTTCCTTTCCTTTTCCCAACTCTCTCTCCTCCCACTTTCCTTTTCTTCCCTCTCTCCCTTTTTCCTTCTTTCTCCTCCCCCTTCCTCTCTCTTCTTCTCCAATTCGCTCTCCTCTCCTCTCTCCCCCTCTCTCTTCCGTTCCCCCGCACCCCCTCTCCCTTCCACTTCCTTGCTATTCTCCCTCTCTCTCCCACCCCCTCTCTCTTCTACCCCATCTTTCGCTCTCTCACGCTCTCTCTTCTACCCTGTCTTTCACTTTCCATCTCTCTTCTACCCTCCCTCTCGCTCTCTCTCACACCCTCTCTCTTACCCTCTCTCTTCTACCCTGCCTCTCTCTCACCCTCTTTCCCTCCCTCTGTCTCTCTCTCACACCCTCTCTCATCTACCCCATCTCTCTATCCCCCTCTTTTCTGTCCCATCTCTCGCTCACCCTCTCTTACCCTCTCTCTTCTTCGCTATCTCTCTTACCCTCTATTCTTCCCTGTCTCTCTCTCACCCTCTCTCTCATCCACCCTCTCTCTTCTATCCCATCTCTCTCTCACTCTCTCTTTTGTACCTCGTCTCTCGCTCAACCCTCACACTCACCCTTTCTCTTCTACCCTCTGCCACCCTCTTTTCTACCCCATCTCGCTCTTACCCTCTCTCTTCTTCCCTGTTTCTTCCTCTCATTCTAAAGCAGAGGGTTTCTCTTTTGTCTTTGGGGTTGGTGCAGGAAGCCGCACACCCATCCTGTGTGAGTCTGGGACCGTTTCGTCAAACTCCTCTGGCCTCAGCCTTGCACCACTTTGTTTAGTTTAGATACTGCTGTTAAACTCTGAAACAAGTCTGGGCTCTTGGCGCAATGCCTCATGGTCTGTAAAGTGGACCTCAGATTAATATGAGACCTTGAGACAGTTTACATCACATTTTTGAAAGGCCCTGAACTGGCATTTTTTCCTCTGTGGACACAATACTAATCAAAACTACCACTTCATGACATCACAAGTTGGAACAGACCATTTTGTGTTACTCAAACATGTGTGAATGAAACAAAACACAACTCCAGGTCTGTTTTTGAGGAGGTAACAACATTCTAACATGGCTAAAAGCTCTCAGGAGTCCATTTTGCATAATATAGGACCTTTTAAACCTCTCAGCTGACCTGCAGATGAAGAGGCTACTTCCTCTTTTTTTTTCCTAACAGTTTTAAAAGCAGCATTCTTTGTCATGGGGTTCTGCACAGTGCCTCAGCTTATTTGATTAAGAGTATAAATAGCTACTTACAAGTTAATCTAATGCTTCACTGTAGATTTTATAACCACATGTGACTATAAAGAGGGCAGTGGCTATAGGCTGTGCAATATATTCCATTTCGATTCATGATTATTGCTCTAATCGATTTATAAAAAGTAGGGCTTTCGCGACAATTACTGTATTGACTTATGGTTCAATGCATGACATATGGAACTATAGTTTTGGGGGTCAAGATTTATCATGACGACTTTTTCTTTGTACTAGTGGGAAGTTTTTGGTTGTTTTTCTGTACTATGATGAGGTTTGAGCTGAAAAAGGCTAAATTATGAACTTCCATGTCTCATTACATATACAAACTAAGTACTAAAGTGTTGCATTCTGCTATTTATTTATTGAAGCTAGACTATAGCTAGTGTCACGATAACATTTTGAGGCACAATATTTTACTATTGAAACTATTTTATGCCACTTATTAAGATTTAAATAATGCAAGATAATCCCAGAAAACTGTTTTTAAATGGATTGTTTCATTAAAAGACATGAGCTGCAACAAATAAACAGCAGCATGTACCAATAGTTAGACATAAAAGGGGCTTATTCACCTCTCCACAGCTCAAATCTTATTAAAAATACTCAAAATCTCCCCAGTTTTGCAAAGAAAAAGTACTCATGATGAATATTGAGCCCAAAATATGTTGTTCCATCTTGTACTGAATGATAAGGCCTATTCACAACACGTTTTATTTTGTTTTGTTTACTATATGTACATTTATAATACTTTTTGGGGGATAATTCTGCCTTATGGTTCGGTTTCAGTATTATTGTTTATCCTCTATCTCTATATCGCACTTCAAAACATGTTATTATGTCAGGCCTACGTCCGTGTTTCCTTGAGCTGAAAACTTGCTTATAAAACTGCATTTTTGCATTTGTAGAAAACATTTACAACAGCCCATTTCTGCGGGATATGCCAGTCTCCATTTCATCTGCGCTCACGGCCCACCTCCTCTCTCTCACGCTCTACATAAATAATTGTTTGAGTCATTGAGATTTCAATTATGATAACCTGGACTGTTTTTTTTTTCACATAATCAAACGGTCTTACCTGTATCTCTGTGTATTTACAAACACTAGAATAGCCGACTGTTGACTGCTGTTGACTCACACTCTGCACTTCTCTCCTTTTGTAGCAGCCGGACCACAGTTTTTAATATAGTTTTTCTGGCAGATCTGTGGATACAAACACAGCCCTGCGCTAGTACAGATTTAGATAGGAATGTGCTTGTTTTGTTTCCCACCTCATAAAAGTTGAGCTGCATCAAATGTACCCGACCCCACAAGAGGCCTGGGGTATGAACACTGCCTATAGGATTTTAACAGCACCTGTGAGGCTGGATACTGCAGTTACCGTAGTTACTGTAGTTGTATCGTGGGTTATTATCAGAAAATTTGAATGCATTCTGTGTTAAAAGTAAAATCTTAACGTGTAAAATCTGTACTTTTCAGCCGACAAAACAGGGAAGCCTCAGATTTAAGTGAAATTGCAATGAATAATATTTTTGAAAAGTGTTTTTTTTAATCTGTAATCAATTCTTGGTTGACTAAAGACTATATATAAAAAAAAGAGCATGGCAAAAGCTCTCAAAACTATTACTTTATCTCTATGTGTCTGACCAAAACTGCACTTATTAGACTACACCTGCAAGAGTTCATGCAAAAACAGGTAATACAGAAAAAAGTTGTAGGAAAAATGTATTTAAACTTATGACTCATGAATTTAACTGGCCTTTTTAATAGTCTAAATAAATAATTTTTTTCGACCAAGACGCCACCGACCGACCCACCCACCAGGCATTTAAAAAAAAAAAAAGTACCAGTTTTTCATAACAATTTTTTTCAACATTCCTAATACATTTATTTTTTCATTTTGTAACAATACCTGGCCCACTTATGTAATAAATTTGACAGAAAGATTCCGTGTAAAATAAATATTATAGTTTTTCGTAGAGCTGAGTGATAACTTCTTCGTCATATTGATGAATCTTTATTTTTTATTTAAATGATTTTCTTATTAAAACTGAAAAATACTTCCTGAGCATAAACAATACAGCCTTTTCATTTCATAATAATTTCTTCCTCCAAAGTTTGAAGTTCAAACCACATGTTTTTCCTTATACAGCCAGTATCGTACGAGTATTGGTGCGTACGAGTATTGTTGCGTACAGGTATTGGTGCGTACGAGTATTGGTGCGTACGAGTATTGTTGCGTACGAGTATTGTTGCGTACGAGTATTGTTGCGTACGAGTATTGTTGCGTACGAGTATTGTTGCGTACGAGTATTGTTGCGTACGAGTATTGTTGCGTACGAGTATTGTTGCGTACGAGTATTGTTGCGGAAGTACAGGCAGAGGCGCGGTAGTACACAGGCGCGGTAGTACACAGGCGCGGTAGTACACAGGCGCGGTAGTACACAGGCGCGGTAGTACACAGGCGCGGAAGTACACAGGCGCGGAAGTACACAGGCGCGGAAGTACACAGGCGCGGAAGTACAGGTAAAGTATCAGAAATAGCATATATCTTTTTTCTTTTTCACTTTTTTTAGCTCGACATGAAACACTCCCATTGAAACATTAACAAAGACCTCTTTCCCAGGACTACAAATCTATTTAAAAATATATTTAACATCTGCTCTTACACGACAACTACATATATTCCCAGTGCTGTTTGCTCCAAGTGGGATTCATAGTAACTTTATCATTTGATTAAAAGAAATGTTTTTTCCTCGATAATGCCGTGGTCTGTGCTCTTACTTGGTGTGAATAAAGACACTATAGTCCACGCTCTACTGCTCTGGTGTCTATGTGTGCACCCAGCCTATCAATGAGCTCAAACAGACCTCTGTAGTCACTGCAAATCTACGCCCACGGGTAATTATGGGATCTAGAAATATTTAACAGTTAAGTATTGTTTAATTCAAAAGTTTTATAACTGAAGGATTGTCCCATCAGAGCGTTTTATAGGTGTTTCCAAAGCCAAGTGTAAATCACATCATAGACTCAGTACTGTGTTAAGTTAAAGAGTAATCCCCTTTGTAAACCACATTTAAACACACTAGTAAATGTATTGTTGTTTTTTCCGCAGTAATCATTGATGTACAAGGGCGCTGGCAAAATAAACTACTAACGTCTAAAGAAATACATTATATTATATAATATATTAAAGTGGAACTAAACACAAAATCAACTTTTCTTGCTAGTTATACATGGTGTTTTAACGGCATTGTCTACTTTTGAGCAAACTAGGTACATTTGCAGGTACATTTACGGTCAAAAATGGAGTATGTGCTGCCTCCGGTTTCAAGTACTACATGACATCACACAGGACTGCTCTGATTACAGCCAAGTGTTTCTCATTACAAACACCTGGCTGCAGGGGCGGGGTTTGAAGCGTCGATACTTGTGAGACCAATCACACTGTTCCTCATAAATCCAATCTACAAAAATGTGACCATTTACTACTACTACTACTACTACTACTACTACTAAAATTGTCATAAAAATCTTCTGAAACACTCTAAATTAGCACGTTAAAATGTACCTCCTTATATTTCTCGTATTGTAAACAAACATTTTTAAAGTTTCATCATGTAACTATTCCTGTGCAGGGTCTAATACCACATTGCTTGCCGTGTTTGCGTTTTTGCTTAGCCTGGAATGTTCCGCGGTATGACATTAAACCCATCTATCTCGCATTTATTCAATTATAGATGTATTCAATTACGAGGACATTAGCGGAACGTTCACGGCAAGACAATAACATCTCCGTGGCGACGAGCAGATGCCAGAACCTCTCCTCCATTAGAAAAGTTACTCAGTACAGCTTTAATTCAACACAAAGGGGTTTAGTTTGTGACGAGCTTGGAGTTATTTTCAAATGGTTGGGATTACCGTTCTGCCAAATTCAAGATTACTGGTCCAGAACATTGTAATTCTTGCTCTGAGACTTCAATGGAAAAAGTAGTGTAAGAACCAAATGAGATGATACCCTTACATAATGCATTTTTGAAGACAGCACTCGTTGTTCCACATGACACTATTTTTATTTGAAAATTAGTCTCCGGGATTGAGAAAAATACCAGCGGATTGAGAGGTCTTTGGTCCTTGGCGTGGTTGTCTGCTGGCACTGAGCCGGAGGTTAGGAAAACTAATATGAGCAGTGCGTACGAGGCTATAATTCCCATTATTAGGAATTAGTTTGAGAGACAGAGCTGCGCTTTGTGGAGACGGTGACGCTGGTGTGTGCATAATCATTGTAATTATAGAACAAGGGAAAAATCAACAGTGACGGCAGAATGTGTGATGTGGTTAAACGGAGCATGACAGTTGATAGAAATGGAGCTGAAGTACGGAGAGAACTGATCCCTGAGAAGGCACTGGACCTATCTCGCAATAAGAGACGTTATAATAACTACACCAGAGATCGACTCGTTTGTTGTTTTTCACGGCCGATGCTGATGGTCATGTTTTTGGGTCGATATGTTGGGCTGATTTTGATTAGTTTCTGAAAAGATGTAATTTGAAAGGACTATAAACTTAAACAGAAAAAATCCACAATATTGTTTTACTCCTAATCAACGGTCAGTGGTCACATTTTTATACGCAGCGATTTTCTGTGGGTAAGTGGATCCGACCGCTCAACCAGTGACATTTACGTGGAGAGTGGGATTCGAACCACCAACCTTCAGATCTGTGGGCAAACACCAACACGCCAACTGAGCCATCGTCGCCTGATCACTGTAATGATAGAACAAGGGAAAAATCAACAGTGACGACAGGATGTGTGAACTGGTTCAACGTAGCGTGACGGGTAAAGTAAATGATAGAAATGGAGCTGAAGAAGTACTAAGAAGTGATCCCTACAAAGGCACGCCCTATCTCGCAATGAGAAAGAGATGGCTCCTGATCAAGACTTTTTAATATCTACACTTGAGATCGACCCATTTGTTGTTTTTTCATGGCTGACGCTGATACAACTAGAATTACAATTGAGAGCGGATGATTTTTTTGAGGTTTTTGAGCCGATATGTTGGACAGATTTTGATAGTTCCCCAAAAAATATGCGATTTTGAAAGTTAAATATGGTCTATACATTTTATTGCATTGTATCAACAAGTATAATACGGAAAAAAATCTCAAAAGAAATTATTGTTTTGCTCCTAACCCATAATGGAACAGTGTTTTTATTAAGAACCATTTAGGTGTAGTATCGACTTAATGAATACCCACACTCCCTAACCCCACTAGGACTGAATAATTCTTAATAAATGATTTGTTACCTTATGAATAAAGTCTGTATTCATGTTTTATTAAGGCTTATTAAAATGTAAAAGAATCAAACTAAAATGGTTAAATGTGAACCCACCATTTAATGTCATTTCTAACTTAACTTTAAAAATTTTAGTTAAGTTGTGTCACAAAAATACAACATCAACATTGTATTAAAGCCTTATTTTCAGCAAAGGCCTCACACTTGTATTTTTCTGACAGCTATTGCCATTTTTTATCCAAGTTTGTACAAAAATATAATTTCTGTTCAAATCTTTGGTCAAACCAGCACAAGGAATACAAGGGCGGTATTACTATGAGATGATTCATAAAAACACTCATGCTGTTTTTGATCATAAATCGACCTTTAACCTGAAGGAGGAGGAGCTTCAGTGAGACTGTAAACTGGACCAGTAGCACACATGAACGAGGAGAGTGTACTATCGTCTGTTCAAGTAGTAAACTATTAAACTATTATCAATCTTTTTGGCATCTTGGACACTGAATACTTGGTTACATCAGATACGTAAAACATGCACTGGAATTTATATTTGCTTATTAACTAAACAATTAGATCTTTAAGCTTGAACAACATATTTTGGGCCTCAGTATTTATGGCAAGTACTTTTTCTTTCTAAAAAGTGTGGAGATTTGGGGGATTTTTGTTGTAATGTGATGAGATTTACACTGTGGAGGGGTGAATAAGTCCCTTTTATCATTAATTATTGGTGTCTAATAATTAATTATCATGTCTTTTCATGAAAAAGTCTATTTAAAAACAGCTCACTGGGATTATCTTGCATTATTTATATCTTAATTAGTGGCATAAATTTTCAATTTTATCGTACTTTAAAATTTGTTATCATGACAGGTCTACCTTGGATAAATGCTATGTAAATAAAAAAAAAAAAGGTTGTATTTGTAAATTAATCAGTATGAATTAAATTTACTTGTTACATGTTTGTCCATTGATCCGAAGGTTGATGGTGCAATTCCAGCTGCCATATGAATGCTGTTCTTGTGTCCTTGGGCAAAACACTTAACCCACCTTGCCCCCAGTGTCTGTGTACACCGGTGTATAGGTGAGTGCCTTGATGTAAAGTGCTTTGAGCAGTGGAAAAGTGCTATATAAAAGACCATTTACCATAGATTCTTATACAGGACCTGTTGGTATGTTTGTCCTCTGTGTGGAGACAAAATGATGGTTGTCCAGTTGCATCAGTAAGTATTATCTGGATCAATTGTAATAGAGTTTTCTAATGAGTGGAGAAGTATGCTTTTTTCATGCAATAATAGACTTTGCATCAGTTCGTACAGTTGAACATTTTGTCATGTTTGAAATCTGCCCGTTTGTTTTGCCATTAAGGATTTCAAATTATTGGACCTGTCGTCTTTCTTAATCGAATTCTACGAACTACTTTTCCATTTATGGTGACTTTCATGTGTGCCCTTGAGGAACAGTTGAACCAGGATTACTGTGTGAGTGAGTGGATTTGAGTGGCCCTCGCTTTGGCATTACTGTTTAATGATTGGCTTGGTTTATTGTTTGTTTAGACCTGAAGCTAAAACTCCACTGTTGTAGCTTTGTATTGGTCGCACTCAAATCCAAAATTATTACCAACACGTTTTGTGCCATTAATGAAAATGCAGTGTTCTGTACTTCACTGGTCTCTGTGAATGGGTGATCCAATTCTTCTTCTTCTTCTTCTTCAAAAAAAAAAAAATCAAAAACTTTTTTCAATATTTTTTCCATTTTTAAAATAGTTTTGGTCAGAGGTAGTACACGAACAACTTAATCAGACACTGTCACTTGTCTCTATGGAGAGATCGAATGTTCCACAGTATGGCATTAAACTCATATATTGATTTCATTGAATTACAGATGTGTTTATTGCCCAAAATTACCTTGAAAAACTTGTGACTGTGAGCAGATTTGGCCTGTGCTGAGCTGATGATGTGACCTGCTTGTCTCCATAGAAATAGATTTGCTTAATGCCCTACTATGAAAGATTCCAGGCAACACAGTGACCTCTCTGTGGAGACGAGAAGATGGCACAACTCCACCAGGAAAGTACGGTATGGTAGACATGTCACGATAACGAATTTTGAAGTTCGGTTTATTGCTGAAGAAAATATAGACGATAAACAATAATATTGAAACTAATTTATGCCACTGACACGAAAACCCTAAAGGAGAATTAACCCCAAACCTAACTATTCTAAATGTGTAATATGGTTTTAAAATGAACTGCAGAATGAAACACTTTGATAGTTTGTGCCTATAATGGGTCATAGAAGTTATTTATTCAACCCTCCACAGCTTAAATCTAATCGTACGATATGAGAGACACTTCCATTATTTCATGCTGTAAATTGTTAGAATTACACCGTATTTTAACCATATTGATGTGGAACAGATGAAAAAATCACATGTCTAGATACACAGAAGGTATTCACCGATTCCTATTATGGCATGTTTCCATTTACTATCGACTGTAGTAACAAACAAACCGGGAAATATTTGAAAGTACCCACTTGTGATAACACCTGCCTCACAACCTTTGCCCACACAGATCAGACATGGTGTGGCATGAGTTAAGTGAGAAACTGAAAGAGCTGAACTGTGCATAAAGTGTGTGATGATGACATACTTTAATTAGACAGTCAACTTTCCATCTTAGGCAAAACAGTGGAATCACCCTAAAGTCCCTAATCCGGCTCTACCATACAGTATTGTTGTCATAATACTAGAACTTTTGCTTTCCATATACCAGCAGTGGTGGAAAGACTCAAGTAAAAGTTTCACATGAAAAAGTAAAAGTACCTGTTTGTAAATGTATGTAAAGAGTAAAAAGTAAAAGTATTTCATGCAGATTTTGAGGTCAACTAAACCTTAAAATGTAGTGATTAAAAAAAATCCTAGCTGTTTTTATTATTTGTATATTCTTGTTTACTCAAATTATGAATGTTAAAAATAAACCCTCAGTCTTTTCAGCAGGTCTCAGACAATAATAAAAAAATAATTATACTTTTCAGTCCTGTTCAAAAATATAGAGGAGTAGAAAGTACAGAAACCTGCTTGAAAATGTAGAAGAAAAGTAAAAGAAAATCCACTTTAAAATTGACTTAAGCGCAGTACTTTACTACTTTTACTTTGCTATGCTCCACCATTAAAAAGGCTTGATACTTGATATTGCTAATGAACCAGAATGATGCTAAAAATATGTTTTAATGCAGTAAAATAATAACAATGCAATAATACAAAATATTAGTAATTTGGTCTTATATAGGTCAAGTTAAACTATTCTGGAAAGGTCAAATTTGTAACTATTTACATTTTTTCCTTCAGTATCAATACTTATTCCAGATCTTAGTTTTAGTTTTGATGTTTATTTTTTCTTTATTTTGACAATCGTACCTTGGAGTTACCACATTGCTCTGACTGAAGGAGCGTTTCTGGTGCAGGAGTTGGCAGGGCGGTCACTCAAGTCTTTATTGTGATGTGTAATTATGTGGTTGTGTTTGGGGCCCTGGTCCAGAGCACTCCCACACTAAAAGATCTATTTACACCGCCGCAGAAAGGGGAGGGGGGCAGACGGGGGGGGAGGGGCCAGAGAGCAGGGGTGTCAGACACAGGGGGCGGAGCTAGAGGAGGGGCACTCGTAAATGTGTCTACTAAATCAGTTTCACAAGTACTTTCTAGAAATGTTAGCGCTATAGGGAGAACGCTGACCACACACGGAGGAGAGGCACAGCATTGAGTTGTCCTGAAATGTTCATTATAGCCGTGTTTACATCCAGCTAAGTAAAAGACAAAACGAATTGTCCACTGAAATTCAGATTGTTACTTTTTTTGTTTTGGTACTTGGTTGTAACTAAATATTCACTGTATGCATTAAGTTTTACCTTCCTGGTTTTACTTCTGCTTTTCTTTTTAGATTACCCAGCACATTATTGGACTGGCTTTATTGTTTAGCATAGATTTACATTGCAATGCTCCGAATGAATAAAACCTTACTAACTGAATAACCATGATTTTTAACTAAGGATGCTAACATTTCAGTATCCACTTCAATATTCGATGGGCGACAGTAGCTCAGTTTGTTATGTTTGTCCACTGATGCGAAGTTTGCTGGTTCGAATCCTGTTCTCATGTCTGTGTACACTGGTGTATGAATGTGTGTGTGAATGTGTGCGTGGTTCCTTGATATAAAGTGCTTTGAGCGCCTTGAAGATGGAAAAGCGCTGTATAAAAATGTTGTTTTGAATGCTGACGTTGATTTAGTTGCAATAAAATTCTTTCACAAACATTTTATCCACAAGATTACATGTCTTTATTTTTGGCTGTTTACTTTATATTCACATGCAGTTTATGATTTCTCCTTTCACCCACCTCCTACATGACAAAACCATTTGTCTTAGCGTTATGCGAGATGCCCTTCCAATGACAATACTTCTTATTTAAACCGTATAGTTTTGTCGCTACAAGAGTACACTGGCTTTTAACCCTTTTGCAGGATCACTGTTCCTGGTCAAGTGTATTATTTTTACAGTAATTAATTTAACAACCTGTACATGATTTTAACTGTCTTAAAAGCACAAAAAGCTTGAACTATTTTTAAACGATCTGCAGTGGCCCTCACTCACCTTATGCATTATGAGCATTCAAATTATGCACCGTGATGCGTTTAAGTGATAAGTGCTTTTCACAACTCTCAGAGACCAGAGTGGAGGTTAAGGTTAAGCTAACAACTAGCATGCTAACGTGCACTTCCTGATCATTGAACTTTAGTAATGTGGTTTATTGTGAGAAAGGGTGCAATGCAAAATTGATATTACATGCTTGAATACTAACACATTTTTATGCTAAGTAAAAGCAAGATATATTTAAATTAAATAATAGGACCAATGAATCGATAATATAACTATCTGGCATTTACATTTTGTCGAAAATCGGTGTATACAGTAGAGATCAAATGATGCCGATACCGATTGTTTAGAATATAGAGCATCCGATGGCCGATAAACTCTGCCGATATTTTTTGGCTGGTATGTAGGGCTGATTTTGATTATTTTCCCCAAAGCTCTTTTAAGAGGGCTGAGTGGTTATGTTTTCTGCAGTTATCCCTTTATCAGCCTGTGTTGGAGATTTAAGGCCAATTGCCAATACACTAAAAAGTGCAAATATGGGCCCAACATATCGGCCAACCGGTCTAACTCTCGTGTACAGTTGTTTTGAAGTTTTTGTGTTTTGGTTCATTCGATCCTAACCATGTTCTGTTCTCAGTCCTCGTTCTTTTATTGTCCACTGCCTCCAAGGAATTACTGAGGATCACTTTACCAAAATGTTAGGAAAACCTGACACTAGACCTGCAGAAGACCAGAAATAGTTTAGTGAAAATAAATTGGTTTGCACGGTCATTTGTGAGTCTAAATAAAGGGATGACAGACAGGTGGTATTAAGGGGAGCAAAGGTGCGCTCGTTTTTCTGGATTAAGTTGCTGTATTTTTTACATTTGGCTTTTGGTGACTGCAAAGTTGAAAAGAACTAGGTTGATATTTCTGAGTGCGGGTGGAAAGGCTTTGTCAGTAGTAATTTGTTCACTAGTTTGTAGTATAAATGGTCCTATGTAGCACAAAATTGACTCTTGTGAGTTTTAAGCCATGTTAGAATGATGTTACCTCCTCAAAAACATACATGGAGTTGTGTTTTATTCATGTTTGAGTTACCCTTTATTATAAGTCTGTTTACAAATCTCCAATAGCGTAAAACGGGCCTTTAATGCTTGCTTGTGAATCTGCCCATTTCAAAATTTTTGTTTCAGTTTAGCGCTTAAATTGCCAACAACGTGCCAATAAAATGGAAGTGTATTGACTTCCTGTTTTTCTAACCATCTAACACCATTCAACAGGTCTTAAATTAAAAGTTTAGACATTATTATATACATTAACACATCCCCTTTTCTTACTATAGCACTTTACATTTGTTTGGGAGTTGTAAAGTATAATTTTGGTTTGTGATGAGTTGAAATAAGAGACTACTAGCAGGTCAAACAAAGGCCCAAATCATGACAGAAGACTAAATAAATATGAAATGGTAAGTTTTCAGTAGATCAAGGTATTTCTCTAGCATTTTTGACAACTCAAGCTGTAATTAATTATTGGTTTAAGCTGAATAACTCCTTGTTAATAAATCAGTTTTTACTTACTTAATTTAAGTAGGATTTTAGGGCGAGTTACTGTATTGGAGAAATGGCCAGTCTTCTATGTTATTTTGTCTCTGCAAAACCATTTCCTTACTAAAATGTCAAACTTCCTTTAGGCAATAGAAAGTGATTTTTAACATTAAATCGTAATACTTTCTTTTATATTCCCATGTGGCCTTATATCTGTGTAATCCCTCAGTGGTCCAGGTAATTTCCATAGTGGTCCATGTGCGTATACTAGTCTGTGTGTCTTATACTTGTTCTGCTACAGCTCAAGATCATTCTAAAGATATTCAGGAAAGGTTCATCTCTGACTTGTTTGGTATCAATACTTGCTCAAATGAGTATCTATTTTTGATATTAGTTTCAGTATCGATTAGTATCCAATTTCGCTACTTTGGACAACCCTATTTAAACTACAAACTAGTTTTCTCTGCCCATTTACTTATCTATTTCACTTCTCTATTCTTAACCTCTATTGCTGCTTCATAACTCCTATTTTCCTCAACCATCAGCATTTTCTGTGCCCCCAGACCTGCCTGTGAAACACAAACTCATAAATGCCTCATAAGGAGAAGCTTAGTCTTCATAAACCAAAAGAATGTGCAGTTAGGTATATGGCTGGAAATGTATATGATAACAGATTAAAGAGGACATTATGTAAAACCAAATTGTTTGTGTAATTAAAGGTCCTATATTACACAAAACTGACGCTTATGAACTTTTAGCCATGTTATAATGTTGTTACCTCCTCACAAACAGACCTGGAGTTGTGTTTTGTTTCGTTCTCACATGTTTGAGTAACTCTTTATTATTAGTCTTTCTATATCTCCAAAGCTCAAAAT